>NW_025727399.1:0-300000 GCF_021461385.2 Schistocerca piceifrons | reverse complement strand
ATGTTTTGAACCATTCCTGTGACACTAGTTATAGATTCCGATGCTTCACTTCAGGTTTACTGTATCCCTCTGACCTTCTCAATGACGATGAAACTTAGAAAAAATGCATCGGAATTAAATTGAAAAGGCACAATGCCGACTTAAGTACAAGAAGACTGACTCTTCCTACTGTCTATGTTATGAACCATTCCTGTGACACTAGTTATAGATTCCGATGCTTCACTCCAGGTTTACTGTATCCCTTGGACGTTCTTATTGACGATGAAACAGAGGAATTGCATCGGAAATAAATAGAAAAGGCACATTGCCGACTTAAGTGCAAGAAGACTGTCTCTTCTCTTTGACTATGTTTGGAACCATTCCTGTGACACTAGTTATAGATTCCGATGCTTCACTTCAGGTTTACTGTATCCCTCTGAGTTTCTTATTGACGATGAAACACAGATATTGCATCGTAATTAAATAGAAATGGCACAATGCCGACTTAAGTACAAGAAGACTGACTCTTCTTACTGTCTATGTTTTGAACCATTCCTGTTACACTAGTTAAAGATTCTGATGCTTGACTCCAGGTTTACTGTATCCTATGGACCTTCTTATTGACGATGAAACACAGAAATTGCATCGGAATTAAATAGAAAAGGCACAATGTCGACTTAAGTACAAGAAGACTGACTCTTCTTACTGTCTATGTTTTGAACCATTCCTGTGGTGCTAGTTACAGATTCCGATGCTTCACTTAAGGTTTACTGTATCCCTCTGACCTTCTTATTGCCGCTGAAACACAGAAATTGCATCGGAAAAAAATAGAAAATGCACAATGCCGACTTAAGTACAAGAAGACTGACTCTTCCTACTGCCTATATTTGAACCATTCCTGTGACACTAGTTATAGATTCCGACGCTTCACTTCACGTTTACTGTATCCCTCTGACCTTTTTATTGACGATGAAACACAGAGATTGCATCGGAATTATATACAATAGCACAAAGCCGACTTAAGCACAAGAAGACTGACACTTCGTACTGACTATGTTTTGAACCATTCCTGTGACACTAGTTATAGATTCCGATGATTCACGTCAGGTTTACTGTATTCCTTGGACCTTCTTATTGACGATGAAACACAGAAATTGCATCGGAATTAAATAGAAAAGGCACAATGCCGGCTTAAGTACATGAGGACTGACTCTTCTTACTGACTATGTTTGGAACCATTCCTGTGACACTAGTTAAAGATTCCGATGCTTCACTTCAGGTTTACTGTATCCCTCTGACATTCTTATTGACGATCAAACACAGATATTGCATCGGAATGGAATAGAAAAGGCACAATGTTGACTTAACTACTAGAAGACTGACTCTCCTTGCTGACTATGTTTTGAACCATTCCTGTGACACTAGTTATAGATTCCGATGCTTCACTTCAGGTTTACTGTATCCCTCTGACCTTCTTAATGACGATGAAACTTAGAAATTGCATCGGAATTAAATAGAAAAGGCACAAGGCCGACTTAAGTACAAGAAGACTGACTCTTCTTACTGTCTATGTTTTGAACCATTCCTGTTACACTAGTTATAGAATCCGATGCTTCACTCCAGGTTTACTGTATCTCATGGACCTTCTTATTGACGATGAAACACAGAAATTGCAGCGGAATTAAATAGAAAAGGCACAATGCCGGCTTAAGTACATGTAGACTGACTCTTCCTGCTGACTATGTTTGGAACCATTCCTGTGATACTAGTTATAGATTCCGATGCTTCACTTCAGGTTTTCTGTGTCCCTCTGACCTTCTTATTGACGATGCAACACAGATATTGCATCGGAATGAAATAGAAAAGGCACAATGCTGACTTAAGCACAAGAAGACTGACTCTCCTTGCTGACTATGTTTTGAACCATTCCTGTGACACTAGTTATAGATTCTGATGCTTCACTTCAGGTTTACTGTATCCCTCTGACCTTCTTGTTGACGATGAAACACAGAAATTGCATCGGAATTAAATACAAAAGGCACAATGCCGACTTAAGTACATGAAGACTGACTCTTCTTGCTGACTATGTTTGAAACCATTCCTCTGACACTAGTTATAGATTCCGATGCTTCACTTCAGGTTTACTGTATCCCTTGGACCTTCTTATTGACGATGAAACACAGAAATTGCATCGGAATTAAATAGAAAAGGCACAATGCCGACTTAAGTACTAGAAGACTGACTCTTCTTACTGTCTATGTTTTGAACCATTCCTGTGACGCTAGTTACAGATTCCGATGCTTCACTTAAGGTTTACTGTATCCCTCTGACCTTCTTGTTGACGATGAAACACAGAATTTGCATCGGAATGAAATAGAAACGGCACAATGCCAACTTAAGTACAAGAAAACTGACTCTTCCTACTGTCAATGTTTTGATCCATTCCTGTGACACTAGTTATAGATTCCGATGATTCACGTCTGGTTTACTTTATCCCTTGGACCTTCTTATTGACGATGAAACACAGAAATTGCATCGGAATTAAATAGAAAAGGCACAATGCCGACTTAAGTACAAGAAGACTGACTCTTCGTACTGACTATGTTTTGAACTATTCCTGTGACACTAGTTATGGATTCCGATGCTTCACTTCAGGTTTACTGTATCCCTCCGACCTTCTTATTGTCGATGAAACACTGATATTGCATCGGAATGAAATAGAAAAGGCACAACGCTGACTTAAGTGCAAGAAACTGACTCTTCTTGCTGACTATGTTTGAACCATTCCTGTGACACTAGTTATAGATTCCGATGCTTCACTTCAGGTTTACTGTATCCCTCTGACCTTGTTATTGACGATGAAACACAGAAATTGCATCGGAATTAGATACAAAAGAACACAATGCCGACTTAAGTACAAGAAGACTGACTCTTCGTACTGACTATGTTTTGAACTATTCCTGTGACACTAGTTATAGATTCCGACGCTTCACTTCAGGTTTACTGTATCCCTTGGACCTTCTTATTGACAATGAAACACAGAAATTGAATCGGAATTAAATACAAAAGGCACAATGCCGACTTAAGTACAAGAAGACTGACTCTGCTTACTGACTAAGATTTGAACCATTCCTGTGACACTAGTTATAGATTCCGATGCTTCACTTCAGATTAACTGTATCCCTCTGACCTACTTATTGACGATGAAACACAGAAATTGCATCGGAAATAAATACAAAAGGCACGATGCCGACTTAAGTACATGTAGAATGAATCTTCCTACTGTCTATGTTTTGAACCATTCCTGTGACACTTGTTATAGATTCCGATGCTTCATTTCAGGTTTACTGTAACCCTTGGATCTTCTTATTGACGATTAAACACAGATAGTGCATCGGAGTTAAATACAAAAGGCACAATGCCGACTTAAGTACAAGAAGACTGACTCTTCTTACTGACTGTTTTGAACCATTCCTGTGACACTAGTTAGAGATTCCGATGCTTCACTTCAGGTTTGCTGTATCCCTCTGACCTTCTTATCGACGATGAAACTCAGAAATTGCATCGGAATTAAATACAAAAATCACAATGCCGACTTAAGTACAAGAAGACTGATTCTTCTTTTTGTCTATGTTTTGAACCATTCGTGTGACTCTAGTTATAGATTCCGATGCTTTACTTCAGGTTTACTGTATCCCTTGGACCTTCTTATTGACGACGAAACACAGAAATTGCATCGGAATTAAATACAAAAGGCACAATGCCGACTTAAGTACAAGAAGACTGACTCTTCTTACTGACTATGTTTGGAACCATTCCTGTGACACTAGTTATAGATTCCGATGCTTCACTTCAGGTTTACTGTATCCCTTGGACCTTCTTATTGACGATGAAACACAGAAATTGCATCGGAATGAAATAGAAAAGGCACAATGCCGACTTAAGTACAAGAAGACTAACTCTCCTAGCTGACTAAGTTTTGAACCATTCCTGTGACACTAGTTATAGATACCGATGCTTCACTTCAGGTTTACTGTATCCCTCTGACCATCTTATTGACGATGGAACACAGACATTGCATCGGAATTAAATTGAAAAGGAACAATGCCGACTGAAGTACAAGAAGACTGACTCTTCCTACTGCCTATATTTGAACCAATCCTGTGACACTAGTTATAGATTCCGACGCTTCACTTCAGGTTTACTGTATCCCTCTGACCTTCTTATTGACCATAAAACACAGAAATTGCATCGGAATTAAATGCAAATGGCACAATGCCGACTTAAATACAAGAAGACTGACTCTTTGTACTGACTATGTTTTGAATCATTACTGTGACACTATTTATAGAATCCGATGCTTCACTTCAGATTTACTGTATCCCTTGGACCTTATTATTGACGATGTAACACAGAAACTGCATCGGAATTAAATACAAAAGGCACAATGATGACTTAAGAACAAGAAGACTGACCCTTCTTACTGTCTATGTTTGAACCGTTCCTGTGACACTAGTTATGGATTCCGATGCTTCACTTCAGGTTTACTGTATCCCTCTGACCTTTTTATTGACGATGAAACACAGAAATTGCATCGGAATAATATACAAAAGGCACAATGCCGACTTAAGCACAAGAAGACTGACTCTTCGTACTGAGTATGTTTCGAACCATTCCTGTGACCATAGTTATAGATTCCGATGATTCACGTCAGGTTTACTGTATCCCTTGGACCTTCTTATTGACGATGAAACACAGAAATTGCATCGGGTTTTAAATAGAAAAGGCACAATGCCGGCTTAAGTACATGTAGACGGACGCTTCTTGCTGACTATGTTTGGAACCATTCCTGTGACACTAGTTATAGATTCCGATGCTTCACTTCAGGTATTCTGTTTCCCTCTGACCTTCGTATTGACAATGAAACACAGATATTGCATCGGAATGAAATAGAAAAGGCACAATGCCGACTTAAGTACAAGAAGACTAACTCTCCTTGCTGACTATGATTTGAACCATTCCTGTGAGACTAGTTATAGATTCCGATGATTCACGTCAGGTTTACTGTATCCCTCTGACCTTCGTATTGACAATCAAACACAGATATTGCATCGGAATGGAATAGAAAAGGCACAATGTTGACTTAAGTACAAGAAGACTGTCTCTCCTTGCTGACTATGTTTTGAACCATTCCTGTGACACTAGTTATAGATTCCGATGCTTCACTTCAGGTTTACTGTATCCCTCTGACCTTCTTATTGACCATAAAACACAGAAATTGCATCGGAATTAAATGCAAAAGGCACAATGCCGACTTAAGTACAAGAAGACTGACTCTTCGCACTGACTATGTTTTGACTCATTCCTGTGACACTAGTTATAGAATCCGATGCTTCACTTCAGATTAACTGTATCCCTTGGACCATATTATTGACGATGTAACACAGAAATTGCATCGGAATTAAATACAAAAGGCACAATGCCGACTTAAGAACAAGGAGACTGACCCTTCTCACTGTCTATGTTTGAACCGTTCCTGTGACACTAGTTATAGGTTCCGATGCTTCACTTCAGGTATACTGTATCCCTCTGACCTTTTTATTGACGATGAAACACAGAGATTGCATCGGAATTATATACAATAGCACAATGCCGACTTAAGCACAAGAAGACTGACACTTCGTACTGACTACGTTTTGAACCATTCCTGTGACACTAGTTATAGATTCCGATGATTCACGTCAGGTTTACTGTATCCCTTGGACCTTCATATTGACGATGAAACACAGAAATTGCAACGGAATTAAATAGAAAAGGCACAATGCCGGCTTAAGTACATGAGGACTGACTCTTCTTACTGTCTATGTTTGGAACCATTCCTGTGACACTAGTTATAGATTCCGATGCTTCACTTCAGGTTTACTGTATCCCTCTGACATTCTTATTGACGATCAAACACAGATATTGCATCGGAATGGAATAGAAAAGGCACAATGTTGACTTAACTACAAGAAGACTGACTCTCCTTGCTGACTATGTTTTGAACCATTCCTGTGACACTAGTTATAGATTCCGATGCTTCACTTCAGGTTTACTGTATCCCTCTGACCTTCTTAATGACGATGAAACTTAGAAATTGCATCCGAATTAAATAGAAATGGCACAAGGCCGACTTAAGTACAAGAAGACTGACTCTTCTTACTGTCTATGTTTTGAACCATTCCTGTTACACTAGTTATAGATTCCGATGCTTCACTCCAGGTTTACTGTATCTCATGGACCTTCTTATTGACGATGAAACACAGAAATTGCAGCGGAATTAAGTAGAAAAGGCACAATGCTGGCTTAAATACATGTAGACTGACTCTTCCTGCTGACTATGTTTGGAACCATTCCTGTGACACTAGTTATAGATTCCGACGCTTCACTTCAGGTTTTCTGTATCCCTCTGACCTTCTTATTGACGATGCAACACAGATATTGCATCGGAATGAAATAGAAAAGGCACAATGCTGACTTAAGCACAAGAAGACTGACTCTCCTTGCTGACTATGTTTTGAACCATTCCTGTGACACTAGTTATAGATTCTGATGCTTCACTTCAGGTTTACTGTATCCCTCTGACCTTCTTGTTGACGATGAAACACAGAAATTGCATCGGAATTAAATACAAAAGGCACAATGCCGACTTAAGTACATGAAGACTGACTCTTCTTACTGACTATGTTTGGAACCATTCCTCTGACACTAGTTATAGATTCCGATGCTTCACTTCAGGTTTACTGTATCCCTTGGACCTTCTTATTGACGATGAAACACAGAAATTGCATCGGAATTAAATAGAAAAGGCACAATGCCGACTTAAGTACTAGAAGACTGACTCTTCTTACTGTCTATGTTTTGAACCATTCCTGTGACGCTAGTTACAGATTCCGATGCTTCACTTAAGGTTTACTGTATCCCTCTGACCTTCTTGTTGACGATGAAACACAGAATTTGCATCGGAATGAAATAGAAACGGCACAATGCCAACTTAAGTACAAGAAAACTGACTCTTCCTACTGTCTATGTTTTGAACCATTCCTGTGACACTAGTTATAGATTCCGATGATTCACGTCTGGTTTACTTTATCCCTTGGACCTTCTTATTGACGATGAAACACAGAAATTGCATCGGAATTAAATAGAAAAGGCACAATGCCGACTTAAGTACATGAAGACTGACTCTTCTTACTGACTATGTTTGGAACCATTCCTGTGACACTAGTTATGGATTCCGGTGCTTCACTTCAGGTTTACTGTATCCCTCCGACCTTCTTATTGTCGATGAAACACTGATATTGCATCGGAATGAAATAGAAAAGGCACAATGCTGACTTAAGTGCAAGAAACTGACTCTTCTTGCTGACTATGTTTGAACCATTCCTGTGACACTAGTTATAGATTCCGATGCTTCACTTCAGGTTTACTGTATCCCTCTGACCTTGTTATTGACGATGAAACACAGAAATTGCATTGGAATTAGATACAAAAGGCACAATGCCGACTTAAGTACAAGAAGACTGACTCTTCGTACTGACTATGTTTTGAACTATTCCTGTGACACTAGTTATAGATTCCGACGCTTCACTTCAGGTTTACTGTAACCCTTGGATCTTCTTATTGACGATTAAACACAGATAGTGCATCGGAGTTAAATACAAAAGGCACAATGCCGACTTAAGTACAAGAAGACGGACTCTTCGTACTGACTGTCTTGAACCATTCCTGTGACACTAGTTAGAGATTCCGATGCTTCACTTCAGGTTTGCTGTATCCCTCTGACCTTCTTATCGACGATGAAACTCAGAAATTGCATCGGAATTAAATACAAAAATCACAATGCCGACTTAAGTACAAGAAGACTGATTCTTCTTTTTGTCTATGTTTTGAACCATTCCTGTGACTCTAGTTATAGATTCCGATGCTTTACTTCAGGTTTACTGTATCCCTTGGACCTTCTTATTGACGACGAAACACAGAAATTGCATCGGAATTAAATACAAAAGGCACAATGCCGACTTAAGTACAAGAAGACTGACTCTTCTTTTGTCTACGTTTTGAACCATTCCTGTGACACTAGTTATAGATTCCGATGCTTCACATCAGGTTTACTGTATCCCTTGGACCTTCTTATTGACGACGAAACACAGAAATTGCATCGGAAGTAAATACAATAGGCACAATGTCGACTTAAGTACAAGAAGACTGACTCTTCCTACTGTCTATGTTTTGAACCACTCCTGTGACACATGTTACAGATTCCGATGCTTCATTTCCGGTTTACTGTACCCTTTGGATCTTCTTGTTGACGATGAAACACAGACAGTGCATCGGAGTTAAATACAAAAGGCACAATGCCGACTTAAGTACAAGATGATTGACTCTTCCTACTGTCTATGCTTTGAACCATTCCTGTGAGACTAGTTATAGATTCCGATGCTTCACTTCTGGTTTACTGTATCCCTGTGACCTTCTTTTTGACGATGAAACACAGATATTGCATCGGAATTAAATAGAAAATCCATAATGCCGACTTAAGTACAAGAAGACTGACTCTTCCTACTGTCAATGTTTGAACCATTCCTGTGACACTAGTTATAGATTCCGATGCTTCACCTCAGATTTACTGTATCACTTGGACCTTCTTATTGACGACGAAACACAGAAATTGCATCGGAATTAAATACAAAAGGCACAATGTCGATTAAAGTACAAGAAGACTGACCCTTCTTACTGTCAATGTTTTTAACCATTCCTGTGACACTAGTTACAGATTCCGATGCTTCACTTCAGGTTTACTGTATCCCTCTGACATTCTTATTGACGATCAAACACAGATATTGCATCGGAATGGAATAGAAAAGGCACAATGTTGACTTAACTACAAGAAGACTGACTCTCCTTGCTGACTATGTTTTGAACCATTCCTGTGACACTAGTCATAGATTCCGATGCTTCACTTCAGGTTTACTGTATCCCTCTGACCTTCTTAATGACGATGAAACTTAGAAATTGCATCGGAATTAAATAGAAATGGCACAATGCCGACTTAAGTACAAGAAGACTGACTCTTCTTACTGTCTATGTTTTGAACCATTCCTGTTACACTAGTTACAGATTCCGATACTTCACTCCAGGTTTACTGTATCCCATGGACCCCCTTATTGACGATGAAACACAGAAATTGCATCGGAATTAAATAGAAAAGGCACAATGCCGGCTTAAGTACAAGTAGTCTGACTCTTCTTACTGTCTATGATATGAACCATTCCTGTGACGCTAGTTACAGATTCCGATGCTTCACTTAAGGTTTACTGTATCCCTCTGACCTTCTTATTGGCGCTGAAACACAGAAATTGCATCGTAATCAAATAGAAAAGGCACAATGCCGACTTAAGTACAAGAAGACTGACTCTTCCTACTGTTTATATTTGAACCATTCCTGTGACACTAGTTATAGATTCCGACGCTTCACTTCAGGTTTACTGTATCCCTCTGACCTTCTTATTGACGACGAAACACAGAAATTGCATCGCAATTAAATACAAAAGGCACAATGCCGATTTAAGCACAAGAAGACTGACACTTCGTACTGACTATGTTTTGAACCATTCCCGTGACACTAGTTATTGATTCCGATGATTCACGTCAGGTTTACTGTATCCCTCTGACCTTCTTATTGACGATCAAACACAGATATTGCATCGGAATGGAATAGAAAAGGCACAATGTTGACTTAAGTACAAGACGACTGACTCTCCTTGCTGACTATGTTTTGAACCATTCCTGTGACACTAGTTATAGATTCCGATGCTTCACTTCAGGTTTACTGTATCCCTCTGACCTTCTTAATGACGATGAAACTTAGAAATTGCATCGGAAAGAAATTGAAAAGGCACATTGCCGACTTAAGTACATGAACACTGACTCTTCTTTTTGACTATGTTTGGAACCATTCCTGTGACACTAGTTATAGATTCCGATGCTTCACTTCAGGTTTACTGTATCCCTCTGACCATGTTACTGACGATGAAACACAGAAATTGCATCGGAATTAAATAGAAAAGGCACAATGCCGACTTAAGTACAAGAAGACTGACTCTTCTTACTGTCTATGTTTTGAACCATTCCTGTGACGCTAGTTACAGATTCCGATGCTTCACTTAAGGTTTACTGTATCCCTCTGACCTTCTTATTGGCGCTGAAACACAGAAATTGCATCGGAATCAAATAGAAAAAGCACAATGCCGACTTAAGTACAAGAAGACTGACTCTTCCTACTGCCTATATTTGAACCATTCCTGTGACACTAGTTATAGATTCCGACGCTACCCTTCAGGTTTACTGACCTTCTTATTGACCAAAAAACACAGTAATTTCATCGGAATTAAATGCAAAAGGCACAATGCCGACTTAAGTACAAGAATACTGACTCTTCGTACTGACTGTGATTTGAATCATTCCTGTGACACTAGTTATAGAATCCGATGCTTCACTTCAGATTTACTGTATCCCTTGGACCTTATTATTGACGATGTAACACAGAAATTGCATCGGAATTAAATACAAAAGGCACAATGCCGACTTAAGAACAAGAAGACTGACCCTTCTTACTGTCTATGTTTGAAACGTTCCTGTGACACTAGTTATAGATTCCGATGCTTCACTTCAGGTTTACTGTATCCCTCTGACCTTTTTATTGATGATGAAACACAGAAACTGCATCGGAATTATATACAAAAGGCACAATGCCGACTTAAGCACAAGAAGACTGACTCTTCGTACTGACTTTGTTTCGAAGCATTCCTGTGACACTAGTTATAGATTCCGATGATTCACGTCAGGTTTACTGTATCCCTTGGACCTTCTTATTGACGATGAAACACAGAAATTGCATCGGAATTAAATAGAAAAGGCACAATGCCGCCTTAA
This sequence comes from Schistocerca piceifrons, assembly GCF_021461385.2. Classification (NCBI taxonomy): domain Eukaryota; kingdom Metazoa; phylum Arthropoda; class Insecta; order Orthoptera; family Acrididae; genus Schistocerca; species Schistocerca piceifrons. The sequence goes on along the minus strand of NW_025727399.1, from coordinate 289,047 downwards.
GTACATGTAGACTGACTCTTCTTGCTGACTATGTTTGGAACCATTCCTGTGACACTAGTTATAGATTCCGATGCTTCACTTCAGGTTTACTGTATCCCTCTGACCATCTTATTGACGATGAAACACAGAAATTGCATCGGAATTAAATACAAAAGGCACAATGCCGACTTAAGTACAAGAAGACTGACTCTTCTTACTGTCTATGTTTTGAACCATTCCTGTGACGCTAGTTACAGATTCCGATGCTTCACTTAAAGTTTGCTGTATCCCTCTGACCTTCTTATTGGCGCTGAAACACTGAAATTGCATCGGAATCAAATAGAAAAGGCACAATGCCGACTTAAGTACAAGAAGACTGACTCTTCCTACTGCCTATATTTGAACCATTCCTGTGACACTAGTTATAGATTCCGACGCTTCACTTCAGGTTTACTGTATCCCTCTGACCTTCTTATTGACCATAAAACACAGTAATTTCATCGGAATTAAATGCAAAAGGCACAATGCCGACTTAAGTACAAGAACACTGACTCTTCGTACTGACTATGATTTGAATCATTCCTGTGACACTAGTTATAGAATCCGATGCTTCACTTCAGATTTACTGTATCCCTTGGACCTTATTATTGACGATGTAACACAGAAATTGCAACGGAATTAAATACAAAAGGCACAATGCCGACTTAAGAACAAGAAGACTGACCCTTCTTACTGTCTATGTTTGAACCGTTCCTGTGACACTAGTTATAGATTCCGATGCTTCACTTCAGGTTTACTGTATCCCTCTGATCTTTTTATTGATGATGAAACACAGAAACTGCATCGGAATTATATACAAAAGGCACAATGCCGACTTAAGCACAAGAAGACTGACTCTTCGTACTGACTATGTTTCGAAGCATTCCTGTGACACTAGTTATAGATTCCGATGATTCACGTCAGGTTTACTGTATCCCTTGGACCTTCTTATTGACGATGAAACACAGATATTGCATCGGAATTAAATAGAAAAGGCACAATGCCGGCTTAAGTACATGTAGACTGACTCTTCTTGCTGACTATGTTTGGAACCATTCCAGTGACACTAGTTATAGATTCTGATGCTTCACTTCATGTTTTCTGTAACCCTCTGACATTCTTATTAACAATGAAACACAGATATTGCATCGGAAAGAAATAGAAAAGGCACAATGCCGACTTAAGTACAAGAAGACTAACTCTCCTTGCTGACTAAGTTTTGAACCATTCCTGTGAGACTAGTTATAGTTTCCGACGCTTCACTTCAGGTTTACTGTATCCCTCTGACCTTCTTATTGACCATAAAACACAGAAATTGCATCGGAATTAAATGCAAAAGGCACAATGCCGACTTAAGTACAAGAAGACTGACTCTTCGTACTGACTATGTTTTGAATCATTACTGTGACACTAGTTATAGAATCCGATGCTTCACTTCAGATTTACTGTATCCCTTGGACCTTATTGTTGTCGATGTAACACAGAAATTGCACCGGAATTAAATACAAAATGCCAACTTAAGAACAAGAAGACTGACACTTCTTACTGTCTATGTTTGAACCGTTCCTGTGACACTAGTTATGGATACCGATGCTTCACTTCAGGTTTACTGTATCCCTCTGACCTTTTTATTGACTATGAAACACAGAAATTGCATCGGAATTATATACAAAAGGCACAATGTCGACTTAAGCACAAGAAGACTGACTCTTCGTGTTGACTATGTTTCGAACCATTCCTGTGACACTAGTTATAGATTCCGATGATTCACGTCAGGTTTACTGTATCCCTTGGACCTTCTTATTGACGATGAAACACAGAAATTGCATCGGAATTAAATAGAAAAGTCACAAAGCCGGCTTAAGTACATGTAGACGGACTCTTCTTCCTGACTATGTTTGGAACCATTCCTGTGACACTAGTTATAGATTCCGATGCTTCACTTCAGGTTTTCTGTTTCCCTCTGACCTTCTTATTGACAATGAAACACAGAAATTGCATCGGAATTAAATGCAAAACGCACAATGCCGACTTAAGTACAAGAAGACTGACTCTTCGTACTGACTATGTTTTGAATCATTCCTGTGACACTAGTTATAGAATCCGATGCTTCACTTCAGATTTACTGTATCCCTTGGACTTTATTATTGACGATGTAACACAGAAATTGCATCGGAATTAAATACAAAAGGCACAATGCCGACTTAAGAACAAGAAGACTGACCCTTCTTACTGTCTATGTTTGAACCGTTCCTGTGACACTAGTTATAGATTCCGATGCTTCACTTCAGGTTTACTGTATCCCTCCTACCTTTTTATTGACGATAAAACACAGAAATTGCATCGGAATTATATACAATAGCACAATGCCGACTTAAGCACAAGAAGACTGACACTTATTACTGACTATGTATTGAACGATTCCCGTGACACTAGTTATAGATTCCGATGATTCACGTCAGGTTTACTGTAACCCTCTGACCTTCGTATTGACGATCAAACACAGAAATTGCATCGGAATGGAATAGAAAAGGCACAATGTTGACTTAAGTACAAGAAGACTGACTCTCCTTGCTGACTATGTTTTGAACCATTCCTGTGACACTAGTTATAGATTCCGATGCTTCACTTCAGGTTTACTGTATCCCTCCGACCTTCTTAATGACGATGAAACTTAGAAAAAATGCATCGGAATTAAATTGAAAAGGCACAATGCCGACTTAAGTACAAGAAGACTGACTCTTCCTACTGTCTATGTTATGAACCATTCCTGTGACACTAGTTATAGATTCCGATGCTTCACTCCAGGTTTACTGTATCCCTTGGACGTTCTTATTGACGATGAAACAGAGAAATTGCATCGGAAATTAATAGAAAAGGCACATTGCCGACTTAAGTGCAAGAAGACTGACACTTCGTATTGACTATGTTTGAACCATTCCAGTGACACTAGTTATAGATTACGATGATTCACGTCAGGTTCACTGTATCCCTCCGACCTTCTTATTGACGATGAAACACAGAAATTGCATCGGAATTAAATAGAAAAGGCACATTGCCGGCTTAAGTATATGAAGACTGACTCTTCTTACTGACTATGTTTGGAACCATTCCTGTGACACTAGTTACAGATTCCGATGCTTCACTTCAGGTTTACTGTATCCCTCTGACATTCTTATTGACGATCAAACACAGATATTGCATCGGAATGGAATAGAAAAGGCACAATGCCGACTTAAGTACAAGAAGACTGACTCTTCTTACTGTCTATGTATTGAACCGTTCATGTTACACTAGTTATAGATTCCGATACTTCACTCCAGGTTTACTGTATCCCATGGACCCTCTTATTGACGATGAAACACAGAAATTGCATCGGAATTAAATGCAAAAGGCACAATGCCGACTTAAGTACAAGAAGACTGTCTCTTCGTACTGACTATGTTTTGAATCATTCCTGTGACACTAGTTATAGAATCCGATGCTTCACTTCAGGTTTACTGTATCCCTCTGACATTCTTATTGACGATCAAACACAGATATTGCATCGAAATGGAATAGAAGAGGCACAATGTTGACTTAACTACTAAAAGACTGACTCTCCTTGCTGACTATGATTTTAACCATTCCTGTGACACTAGTTATAGATTCCGATGCTTCACTTCAGGTTTACTGTATCCCTCTGACCTTTCGTAATGACGATGAAACTTAGAAATTGCATCGGAATTAAATAGAAATGGCACAATGCCGACTTGAGTACAAGAAGACTGACTCTTCTTACTGTCTATGTACTGAACCATTCCTGTTACACTAGTTATAGATTCCGATGCTTCACTCCAGGTTTACTGTATCCCATGGACCTTCTTATTGACGATGAAACACAGAAATTGCATCGGAATGAAATAGAAATGGCACAATGCCGACTTAAGTACAAGAAGTCTGACTCTTCTTACTGTCTATGTTTGAACCATTACTGTGACGCTAGTGACAGATTCCGATGCTTCACTTAAGGTTTACTGTATCCCTCTGACCTTCGTATTGGCGCTGAAACACAGAAATTGCATCGGAATCAAATAGAAAAGGCACAATGTCGACTTAAGTACAAGAAGACTGACTCTTCCTACTGCCTATATTTGAACCATTCCTGTGACACTAGTTATAGATTCCGACGCTTGAATTCAGGTTTACTGTATCCCTCTGACCTTCTTATTGACCATAAAACACAGAAATTAAATCGGAATTAAATGCAAAAGGCACAATGCCGACTTAAGTACAAGAAGACTGACTCTTCGTACTGACTATGTTTTGAATCATTCCTGTGACACTAGTTATAGAATCCGATGCTTCACTTCAGATTTACTGTATCCCTTGGACCTTATTATTGACGATGTAACACAGAAATTGCATCGGAATTAAATACAAAAGGCACAATGTCGACTTAAGAACAAGAAGACTGACCCTTCTTTCTGTCTATGTTTGAACCGTTCCTGTGACACTAGTTATAGATTCCGATGCTTCACTTCAGGTTTACTGTATCCCTCTCACCTTTTTATTGACGATGAAACACAGAAATTGCATCGGAATTATATACAAAAGGCACAACGCCGACTTAAGCACAAGAAGACTGACTCTTCGTACTGACTATGTTTCGAACCATTCCTGTGACACTAGTTATAGATTCCGACGATTCACGTCAGGTTTACTGTATCCCTTGGACCTTCTTATTGACGATGAAACACAGAAATTGCATCGGAATTAAATAGATAGGGCACAATGCCGGCTTAAGTACATGTAGACTGACTCTTCTTGCTGACTATGTTTGGAACCATTCCTGTGACACTAGTTTTAGATTCCGATGCTTCACTTCAGGTTTTCTGTATCCCTCTGACATTCTTATTGACAATGAAACACAGATATTGCATCGGAATGAAATAGAAAAGCCACAATGCCGACTTAAGTACAAGAAGACTAACTCTCCTTGCTGACTAAGTTTTGAACCATTCCTGTGACACTAGTTATAGTTTCCGATGCTTCACTTCAGGTTTACTGTATCCCTCTGACCTTCTTAATGACGATGAAACTTAGAAAAAATGCATCGGAATTAAATTGAAAAGGCACAATGCCGACTTAAGTACAAGAAGACTGACTCTTCCTACTGTCTATGTTATGAACCATTCCTGTGACACTAGTTATAGATTCCGATGCTTCACTCCAGGTTTACTGTATCCCTTGGACGTTCTTATTGACGATGAAACAGAGAAATTGCATCGGAAATAAACAGAAAAGGCACATTGCCGGCTTAAGTGAAAGAAGACTGACACTTCGTACTGACTATGTTCTGAACCATTCCTGTGACACTAGTTATAGATTCCGATGATTCACGTCAGGTTTACTGTATCCCTTGGACCTTCTTATTGACGATGAAACACAGAAATTGCATCGGAATTAAATAGAAAAGGCACAATGCCGGCTTAAGTACATGAAGACTGACTCTTCTTTCTGACTATGTTTGGAACCATTCCTGTGACACTAGTTATAGATTCCGATGCTTCACTTCAGGTTTACTGTATCCCTCTGACATTCTTATTGACGATCAAACACAGATATTGCATCGAAATGGAATAGAAGAGGCACAATGTTGACTTAACTACAAAAAGACTGACTCTCCTTGCTGACTATGATTTCAACCATTCCTGTGACACTAGTTATAGATTCCGATGCTTCACTTCAGGTTTACTGTATCCCTCTGACCTTCTTAATGACGATGAAACTTAGAAATTGCATCGGAATTAAATAGAAATGGCACAATGCCGACTTGAGTACAAGAAGACTGACTCTTCTTACTGTCTATGTACTGAACCATTCCTGTTACAATAGTTATAGATTCCGATGCTTCACTCCAGGTTTACTGTATCCCATGGACCTTCTTATTGACGATGAAACACAGAAATTGCATCGGAATGAAATAGAAAAGGCACAATGCTGACTTAAGTACAAGAAGTCTGACTCTTCTTACTGTCTATGTTTTGAACCATTACTGTGACGCTAGTGACAGATTCCGATGCTTCACTTAAGGTTTACTGTATCCCTCTGACCTTCGTATTGGCGCTGAAACACAGAAATTGCATCGGAATCAAATAGAAAAGGCACAATGTCGACTTAAGTACAAGAAGACTGACTCTTCCTACTGCCTATATTTGAACCATTCCTGTGACACTAGTTATAGATTCCGACGCTTGAATTCAGGTTTACTGTATCCCTCTGACCTTCTTATTGACCATAAAACACAGAAATTGCATCGGAATTAAATGCAAAAGGCACAATGCCGACTTATGTACAAGAAGACTGACTCCTCGTACTGACTATGTTTTGAATCATTCCTGTGACACTAGTTATAGAATCCGATGCTTCACTTCAGATTTACTGTATGCCTTGGAAATTATTATTGACGATGTAACACAGAAATTGCACCGGAATTAAATACAAAAGGCACAATGCCGACTTAAGAACAAGAAGACTGACCCTTCTTACTGTCTATGTTTGAAACGTTCCTGTGACACTAGTTATAGATTCCGATGCTTAACTTCAGTTTTACTGTATCCCTCTGACCTTTTTATTGACGATGAAACACAGAAATTGCATCGCAATTATATACAAAAGGCACAATGCCGACTTAAGCACAAGAAGACTGACTCTTCGTACTGACTATGTTTCGAACCATTCCTGTGACACTAGTTATAGATTCCGGTGATTCACGTCAGGTTCACTGTATCCCTTGGACCTTCTTATTGACGATGAAACACAGAAATTGCATCGGAATTAAATAGAAAAGGCACAATGCCGGCTTAAGTACATGTAGACTGACTCTTCTTGCTGACTATGTTTGGAACCATTCCTGTGACACTAGTTATAGATTCCGATGCTTCACTTTAGGTTTACTGTATCCCTCTGACCTTCGTATTGACAATGAAACACAGATATTGCATCGGAATGAAATAGAAAAGGCACAATGCCGACTTAAGTACAAGAAGACTAACTCTCCTAGCTGACTAAGTTTTGAACCATTCCTGTGACACTAGTTATAGATACCGATGCTTCACTTCAGGTTTACTGTATCCCTCTGACCATCTTATTGACGATGGAACACAGAAATTGCATCGGAGTTAAATTGAAAAGGAACAATGCCGACTGAAGTACAAGAAGACTGACTCTTCCTACTGCCTATATTTGAACCTATCCTGTGACACTATTTATAGATTCCGACGCTTCACTTCAGGTTAACTGTATCCCTCTGACCTTCTTATTGACCATAAAACACAGAAATTGCATCGGAATTAAATGCAAAAGGCACAATGCCGACTTAAATACAAGAAGACTGACTCTTCGTACTGACGATGTTTTGAATCATTACTGTGACACTATTTATAGAATCCGATGCTTCACTTCAGATTTACTGTATCCCTTGGACCTTATTATTGACGATGTAACACAGAAATTGCATCGGAATTAAATACAAAAGGCACAATGATGACTTAAGAACAAGAAGACTGACCCTTCTTACTGTCTATGTTTGAACCGTTCCTGTGACACTAGTTATGGATTCCGATGCTTCACTTCAGGTTTACTGTATCCCTCTGACCTTTTTATTGACGATGAAACACAGAAATTGCATCGGAATAATATACAAAAGGCACAATGCCGACTTAAGCACAAGAAGACTGACTCTTCGTACTGACTATGTTTCGAACCATTCCTGTGACACTAGTTATAGATTCCGATGATTCACGTCAGGTTTACTGTATCCCTTGGACCATCTTATTGACGATGAAACACAGAAATTGCATCGGAATTAAATAGAAAAGGCACAATGCCGGCTTAAGTACATGTAGACGGACTCTTCTTGCTGACTATGTTTGGAACCATTCCTGTGACACTAGTTATAGATTCCGATGCTTCACTTCAGGTTTTCTGTTTCCCTCTGACCTTCGTATTGACAATGATACACAGATATTGCATCGGAATGAAATAGAGAAGGCACAATGCCGACTTAAGTACAAGAAGACTAACTCTCCTTGCTGACTATGTTTTGAACCATTCCTGTGAGACTAGTTATAGATTCCGATGATTCACGTCAGGTTTACTGTATCCCTCTGACCTTCGTATTGACAATCAAACACAGGTATTGCATCGGAATGGAATAGAAAAGGCACAATGTTGACTTAAGTACAAGAAGACTGACTCTCCTTGCTGACTATGTTTTGAACCATTCCTGTGACACTAGATATAGATTCCGATGCTTCACTTCAGGTTTACTGTATCCCTCTGACCTTCTTAATGACGATGAAACTTAAAAAAAATGCATCGGAATTAAATTGAAAAGGCACAATGCCGACTTAAGTACAAGAAGTCTGACTCTTCCTACTGTCTATGTTATGAACCATTCCTGTGACACTAGTTATAGATTCCGATGCTTCACTCCAGGTTTACTGTATCCCTTGGACGGTCTTATTGACGATGAAACAGAGGAATTGCATCGGAATTAAATAGAAAAGGCACAATGCCGACTTAAGTACAAGAAGACTGACTCTTCTTACTGTCTATGTTTTGAACCATTCCTCTGGTGCTAGTTACAGATTCCGGTGCTTCACTTAAGGTTTACTGTATCCCTCTGACATTCTTATTGACGATCAAACACAGATATTGCATCGGAATGGAATAGAAAAGGCACAATGTTGACTTAACTACAAGAAGACCGACTCTCCTTGCTGACTATGATTTGAACCATTCCTGTGACACTAGTTATAGATTCCGATGCTTCACTTCAGGTTTACTGTATCCCTCTGACCTTCTTAATGACGATGAAACTTAGAAATTGCATCGGAATTAAATAGAAATGGCACAAGGCCGACATAAGTACAAGAAGACTGACTCTTCTTACTGTCTATGATTTGAACCATTCCTGTTACACTAGTTATAGATTCCGATGCTTCACTCCAGGTTTACTGTATCTCATGGACCTTCTTAATGACGATGAAACACAGAAATTGCAGCGGAATTAAATAGAAAAAGGCACAATGCCGGCTTAAGTACATGTAGACTGACTCTTCCTGCTGACTATGTTTGGAACCATTCCTGTGACACTAGTTATAGATTCCGATGCTTCACGACAGGTTTTCTGTATCCCTCTGACCTTCTTATTGACGATGCAACACAGATATTGCATCGGAATGAAATAGAAAAGGCACAATGCCGACTTAAGCACAAGAAGACTGACTCTCCTTGCTGACTATGTTTTGAACCATTCCTGTGACACTAGTTATAGATTCCGATGCTTCACTTCAGGTTTACTGTATCCCTCTGACCTTCTTGTTGACGATGAAACACAGAAATTGCATCGGAATTAAATACAAAAATCACAATGCCGACTTAAGTACAAGAAGACTGATTCTTCTTTTTGTCTATGTTTTGAACCTTTCCTATGACTCTAGTTATAGATTCCGATGCTTTACTTCAGGTTTACTGTATCCCTTGGACCTTCTTATTGACGACGAAACACAGAAATTGCATCGGAATTAAATACAAAAGGCACAATGCCGACTTAAGTACAAGAAGACTGACTCTTCTTACTGACTATGTTTGGAACCATTCCTGTGACACTAGTTATAGATTCCGATGCTTCACTTCAGGTTTACTGTATCCTTCTGTCCTTCTTATTGACGATGAAACAAAGATATTGCATCGGAATTAAATAGAAAAGGCAATGTTTTGAACCATTCCTGTGACACTAGTTATAGATTCCGATCCTTCACTTCAGGTTTACTGTATCCCTCTGACCATCTTTTTGACGATGAAACTCAGAAATTGCATCGTAAGTAAATACAAAAGGCGCAATGCCGACTTAAGTACAAGAAGACTGACGCTTCTTTTTGTCTACGTTTTGAACCATTCCTGTGACACTAGTTATAGATTCCGATGCTTCACTTCAGGTTTACTGTATCAATTTGACCTTCTTATTGACAACGAAACACAGAAATTGCATCGGAAGTAAATACAATAGGCACAATGTCGACTTAAGTACAAGAAGACTGACCCTTCTTACTGTCAATGTTTTGAACCATTCCTGTGACATTAGTTACAGATTCCGATGCTTCACTTCAGGTTTGCTGTATCCCTCTGACCTTCGTATTGGCGCTGAAACACAGAAATTGCATCGGAAATCAAATAGAAAAGGCACAATGTCGACTTAAGTACAAGAAGACTGACTCTTCCTACTGCCTATATTTGAACCATTCCTGTGACACTAGTTATAGATTCCGACGCCTGAATTCAGGTTTACTGTATCCCTCTGACCTTCTTATTGACCATAAAACACAGAAATTGCATCGGAATTAAATGCAAAAGGCACAATGCCGACTTAAGTACAAGAAGACTAACTCTCCTAGCTGACTAAGTTTTGAACCATTCCTGTGACACTAGTTATAGATTCCGATGCTTCACTTCAGGTTTTCTGTTTCCCTCTGACCTTCGTATTGACAATGATACACAGATATTGCATCGGAATGAAATAGAGAAGGCACAATGCCGACTTAAGTACAAGAAGACTAACTCTCCTTGCTGACTATGTTTTGAACCATTCCTGTGACACTAGATATAGATTCCGATGCTTCACTTCAGGTTTACTGTATCCCTCTGACCTTCTTAATGACGATGAAACTTAGAAAAAATGCATCGGAATTAAATTGAAAAGGCACAATGCCGACTTAAGTACAAGAAGACTGACTCTTCCTACTGTCTATGTTATGAACCATTCCTGTGACACTAGTTATAGATTCCGATGCTTCACTCCAGGTTTACTGTATCCCTTGGACGTTTTTATTGACGATGAAACAGAGGAATTGCATCGGAATTAAATAGAAAAGGCACAATGCCGACTTAAGTACAAGAAGACTGACTCTTCTTACTGTCTATGTTTTGAACCATTCCTCTGGTGCTAGTTACAGATTCCGGTGCTTCACTTAGGGTTTACTGTATCCCTCTGACATTCTTATTGACGATCAAACACAGATATTGCATCGGAATGGAATAGAAAAGGCACAATGTTGACTTAACTACAAGAAGACCGACTCTCCTTGCTGACTATGATTTGAATCATTCCTGTGACACTAGTTATAGATTCCGATGCTTCACTTCAGGTTTACTGTATCCCTCTGACCTTCTTAATGACGATGAAACTTAGAAATTGCATCGGAATTAAATAGAAATGGCACAAGGCCGACTTAAGTACAAGAAGACTGACTCTTCTTACTGTCTATGTTTTGAACCATTCCTGTTACACTAGTTATAGATTCCGATGCTTCACTCCAGGTTTACTGTATCTCATGGACCTTCTTAATGACGATGAAACACAGAAATTGCAGCGGAATTAAATAGAAAAGGCACAATGCCGGCTTAAGTACATGTAGACTGACTCTTCCTGCTGACTATGTTTGGAACCATTCCTGTGACACTAGTTATAGTTTCCGATGCTTCACGTCAGGTTTTCTGTATCCCTCTGACCTTCTTATTGACGATGCAACACAGATATTGCATCGGAATGAAATAGAAAAGGCACAATGCCGACTTAAGCACAAGAAGACTGACTCTCCTTGCTGACTATGTTTTGAACCATTCCTGTGACACTAGTTATAGATTCCGATGCTTCACTTCAGGTTTACTGTATCCCTCTGACCTTCTTGTTGACGATGAAACACAGAAATTGCATCGGAATTAAATACAAAAGGCACAATGCCGACTTATGTACATGAAGACTGACTCTTCTTACTGACTATGTTTGGAACCATTCCTCTGACACTAGTTATAGATTCCGATGCTTCACTTCAGATTAACTGTATCCCTCTGACCTACGTATTGACGATGAAACACAGAAATTGCATCGGAAATAAATACAAAAGGCACGATGCCGACTTAAGTACATGTAGAATGAATCTTCCTACTGTCTATGTTTTGAACCATTCCTGTGACACTTGTTATAGATTCCGAAGCTTCATTTCAGGTTTACTGTAACCCTTGGATCTTCTTATTGACGATGAAACACAGATAGTGCATCGGAGTTAAATACAAAAGGCACAATGCCGACTTAAGTACAAGAAGACTGACTCTTCTTACTGACTGTTTTGAACCATTCCTGTGACATTAGTTAGAGATTCCGATGCTTCACTTCAGGTTTGCTGTATCCCTCTGAACTTCTTATCGACGATGAAACTCAGAAATTGCATCGGAATTAAATACAAATATCACAATGCCGACTTAAGTACAAGAAGACTGATTCTTCTTTTTGTCTATGTTTTGAACCTTCCCTATGACTCTAGTTATAGATTCCGATGCTTTACTTCAGGTTTACTGTATCCCTTGGACCTTCTTATTGACGACGAAACACAGAAATTGCACCGGAATTAAATACAAAAGGCACAATGCCGACTTAAGTACAAGAAGACTGACTCTTCTTACTGACTATGTTTGGAACCATTCCTGTGACACTAGTTATAGATTCCGATGCTTCACTTCAGGTTTACTGTATCCCTCTGTCCTTCTTATTGACGATGAAACAAAGATATTGCATCGGAATTAAATAGAAAAGGCAATGTTTTGAACCATTCCTGTGACACTAGTTATAGATTCCGATGCTTCACTTCAGGTTTACTGTATCCCTCTGACCTTCTTATTGACGATGAAACTCAGAAATTGCATCGTAAGTAAATACAAAAGGCGCAATGCCGACTTAAGTACAAGAAGACTGACTCTTCTTTTGTCTACGTTTTGAACCATTCCTGTGACACTAGTTATAGATTCCGATGCTTCACTTCAGGTTTACTGTATCAATTTGACCTTCTTATTGACAACGAAACACAGAAATTGCATCGGAAGTAAATACAATAGGCACAATGTCGACTTAAGTACAAGAAGACTGACTCTTCCTACTGTCTATGTTTTGAACCACTCCTGTGACACATGTTACAGATTCTGATGCTTCATTTCCGGTTTACTGTACCCCTTGGATCTTCTTGTTGACGATGAAACACAGACAGTGCATCGGAGTTAAATACAAAAAGCACAATGCCGACTTAAGTACAAGATGATTGACTCTTCCTACTGTCTATGCTTTGAACCATTCCTGTGAGACTAGTTATATATTCCGATGCTTCACTTCTGGTTTACTGTATCCCTCTGACCTTCTTTTTGACGATGAAACACAGAAATTGCATCGGAATTAAATAGAAAATCCATAATGCCGACTTAAGTACAAGAAGACTGACTCTTCCTACTGTCAATGTTTGAACCATTCCTGTGACACTAGTTATAGATTCCGATGCTTCACCTCAGATTTACTGTATCACTTGGACCTTCTTATTGACGACGAAACATAGAAATTGCATCGGAATTAAATACAAAAGGCACAATGTCGACTAAAGTACAAGAAGACTGACCCCTCTTACTGTCAATGTTTTGAACCATTCCTGTGACATTAGTTACAGATTCCGATGCTTCACTTGAGGTTTACTGTATCCCTCTGACCTTCTTATTGACGTTGAAACACAGAAATTGCATCGGAATTAGATACAAAAGGCACAATGCCGACTTAAGTACAAGAAGAATGACTCTTCTTACTGACTATGTTTGGAACCATTCCTCTGACACTAGTTATAGATTCCGATGCTTCACTTCAGATTAACTGTATCCCTCTGACCTACGTATTGACGATGAAACACAGAAATTGCATCGGAAATAAATACAAAAGGCACGATGCCGACTTAAGTACATGTAGAATGAATCTTCCTACTGTCTATGTTTTGAACCATTCCTGTGACACTTGTTATAGATTCCGAAGCTTCATTTCAGGTTTACTGTAACCCTTGGATCTTCTTATTGACGATGAAACACAGATAGTGCATCGGAGTTAAATACAAAAGGCACAATGCCGACTTAAGTACAAGAAGACTGACTCTTCCTACTGCCTATATTTGAACCTATCCTGTGACACTATTTATAGATTCCGACGCTTCACTTCAGGTTTACTGTATCCCTCTGACCTTCTTATTGACCATAAAACACAGAAATTGCATCGGAATTAAATGCAAAAGGCACAATGCCGACTTAAGTACAAGAAGACTAACTCTCCTAGCTGACTAAGTTTTGAACCATTCCTGTGACACTAGTTATAGATTCCGATGCTTCACTTCAGGTTTTCTGTTTCCCTCTGACCTTCGTATTGACAATGATACACAGATATTGCATCGGAATGAAATAGAGAAGGCACAATGCCGACTTAAGTACAAGAAGACTAACTCTCCTTGCTGACTATGTTTTGAACCATTCCTGTGACACTAGATATAGATTCCGATGCTTCACTTCAGGTTTACTGTATCCCTCTGACCTTCTTAATGACGATGAAACTTAGAAATTGCATCGGAATTAAATAGAAATGGCACAAGGCCGACTTAAGTACAAGAAGACTGACTCTTCTTACTGTCTATTTTTTGAACCATTCCTGTTACACTAGTTATAGATTCCGATGCTTCACTCCAGGTTTACTGTATCTCATGGACCTTCTTAATGACGATGAAACACAGAAATTGCAGCGGAATTAAATAGAAAAGGCACAATGCCGGCTTAAGTACTTGTAGACTGACTCTTCCTGCTGACTATGTTTGGAACCATTCCTGTGACACTAGTTATAGATTCCGATGCTTCACGTCAGGTTTTCTGTATCCCTCTGACCTTCTTATTGACGATGCAACACAGATATTGCATCGGAATGAAATAGAAAAGGCACAATGCCGACTTAAGCACAAGAAGACTGACTCTCCTTGCTGACTATGTTTTGAACCATTCCTGTGACACTAGTTATAGATTCCGATGCTTCACTTCAGGTTTACTGTATCCCTCTGACCTTCTTGTTGACGATGAAACACAGAAATTGCATCGGAATTAAATACAAAAGGCACAATGCCGACTTATGTACATGAAGACTGACTCTTCTTACTGACTATGTTTGGAACCATTCCTCTGACACTAGTTATAGATTCCGATGCTTCACTTCAGATTAACTGTATCCCTCTGACCTACGTATTGACGATGAAACACAGAAATTGCATCGGAAATAAATACAAAAGGCACGATGCCGACTTAAGTACATGTAGAATGAATCTTCCTACTGTCTATGTTTTGAACCATTCCTGTGACACTTGTTATAGATTCCGAAGCTTCATTTCAGGTTTACTGTAACCCTTGGATCTTCTTATTGACGATGAAACACAGATAGTGCATCGGAGTTAAATACAAAAGGCACAATGCCGACTTAAGTACAAGAAGACTGACTCTTCTTACTGACTGTTTTGAACCATTCCTGTGACATTAGTTGGAGATTCCGATGCTTCACTTCAGGTTTGCTGTATCCCTCTGACCTTCTTATCGACGATGAAACTCAGAAATTGCATCGGAATTAAATACAAAAATCACAATGCCGACTTAAGTACAAGAAGACTGATTCTTCTTTTTGTCTATGTTTTGAACCTTTCCTATGACTCTAGTTATAGATTCCGATGCTTTACTTCAGGTTTACTGTATCCCTTGGACCTTCTTATTGACGACGAAACACAGAAATTGCACCGGAATTAAATACAAAAGCCACAATGCCGACTTAAGTACAAGAAGACTGACTCTTCTTACTGACTATGTTTGGAACCATTCCTGTGACACTAGTTATTGATTCCGATGCTTCACTTCAGGTTTACTGTATCCCTCTGTCCTTCTTATTGACGATGAAACAAAGATATTGCATCGGAATTAAATAGAAAAGGCAATGTTTTGAACCATTCCTGTGACACTAGATATAGATTCCGATGCTTCACTTCAGGTTTACTGTATCCCTCTGACCTTCTTATTGACGATGAAACTCAGAAATTGCATCGTAAGTAAATACAAAAGGCGCAATGCCGACTTAAGTACAAGAAGACTGACTGTTCTTTTGTCTACGTTTTGAACCATTCCTGTGACACTAGTTATAGATTCCGATGCTTCACTTCAGGTTTACTGTATCAATTTGACCTTCTTATTGACAACGAAACACAGAAATTGCATCGGAAGTAAATACAATAGGCACAATGTCGACTTAAGTACAAGAAGACTGACTCTTCCTACTGTCTATGTTTTGAACCACTCCTGTGACACATGTTACAGATTCTGATGCTTCATTTCCGGTTTACTGTACCCCTTGGATCTTCTTGTTGACGATGAGACACAGACAGTGCATCGGAGTTAAATACAAAAAGCACAATGCCGACTTAAGTACAAGATGATTGACTCTTCCTACTGTCTATGCTTTGAACCATTCCTGTGAGACTAGTTATAGATTCCGATGCTTCACTTCTGGTTTACTGTATCCCTCTGACCTTCTTTTTGACGATGAAACACAGAAATTGCATCGGAATTAAATAGAAAATCCATAATGCCGACTTAAGTACAAGAAGACTGACTCTTCCTACTGTCAATGTTTGAACCATTCCTGTGACACTAGTTATAGATTCCGATGCTTCACCTCAGATTTACTGTATCACTTGGACCTTCTTATTGACGACGAAACATAGAAATTGCATCGGAATTAAATACAAAAGGCACAATGTCGACTAAAGTACAAGAAGACTGACCCTTCTTACTGTTAATGTTTTGAACCATTCCTGTGACATTAGTTACAGATTCCGATGCTTCACTTCAGGTTTACTGTATCCCTCTGACCTTCTTATTGACGATGAAACACAGAAATTGCATCGGAATTAGATACAAAAGGCACAATGCCGACTTAAGTACAAGAAGAATGACTCTTCGTACTGACTATGTTTTGAACTATTCCTGTGACACTAGTTATAGATTCCGATGATTCACTTCAGTTGTACTGTATCCCTAGGACCTTCCTATTGACGATCAAACACAGAAATTGCATCGGAATTAAATTGAAAAGGCACAATGCCGACTTAAGTACAAGAAGACTGACTCTTCTTACTGACTATGTTTGGAACCATTCCTGTGACACTAGTTATTGATTCCGATGCTTCACTGCAGATTCACTCTATCCCTCTGACCTTCTTATTGACGATGAAACAGAGAAATTGCATCGGAATTAAATTGAAAAGGCACAAAGCCGACTTATGTACAAGAAGAGTAACTCTTCTTACTGTCTATGTTTGAACCATTCCTGAGACACTAGTTATAGATTCCGATGCTTCACTCCTGGTTTACTGTATCCCTTTGATATTCATTTTGACGATGAAACACAGAAATTGCATCGGGATTAAATAGAAAAGGCACAATGCCGTCCTAAGTACAAGAAGACTGACTCTTCTTACTAACTATGTTTTGAACCATTCCTGTGACGCTAGTTACAGATTCCGATGCTTCACGTCAGGTTTACTGTATACCTCTGACCTTCTTATTGACGATGAAACACAGAAATTGCATCGGAATTAAATAGAAGAGGCACAATGCCGACTTAAGTACAAGAAGAGTGACTCATCCTACTGTCTATGTTTTGAACCATTCCTATGACACTAGTTATAGATTCCGATGCTTCACTTCAGGTTTACTGCATCCCTTGGACGTTCATATTGACGATGAAACACAGAAATAGCATCGGAATTAAATACAAAACGCACAATGCCGACTTAAGTACAAGAAGTCTGACTCTTCGTACTGACTATGTTTTGAATCATTCCTGTGACACTAGTTATAGAATCCGATGCTTCACTTCAGATTTACTGTATCCCTTGGAATTTATTATTGACGATGTAACACAGAAATTGCATCGGAATTAAATACAAAAGGCACAATGCCGACTTAAGAACAAGAAGACTGACCCTTCTTACTGTCTATGTATGAACCGTTCCTGTGACACTAGTTATAGATTCCGATGCTTAACTTCAGTTTTACTGTATCCCTCTGACCTTTTTATTGACGATGAAACACAGAAATTGCATCGGAATTATATACAAAAGGCACAATGCCGGCTTAAGCACAAGAAGACTGACTCTTCGTACTGACTATGTTTCGAACCATTCCTGTGACACTAGTTATAGATTCCGGTGATTCACGTCAGGTTCACTGTATCCCTTGGACCTTCTTATTGACGATGAAACACAGAAATTGCATCGGAATTAAATAGAAAAGGCACAATGCCGGCTTAAGTACATGTAGACTGACTCTTCTTGCTGACTATGTTTTGAACCATTCCTGTGACACTAGTTATAGATACCGATGCTTCACTTCAGGTTTACTGTATCCCTCTGACCATCTTATTGACGATGGAACACAGAAATTGCATCGGAGTTAAATTGAAAAGGAACAATGCCGACTGAAGTACAAGAAGACTGACTCTTCCTAGTGGCTATAATTGAACCAATCCTGTGACACTAGTTATAGATTCCGACGCTTCACTTCAGGTTTACTGTATCCCTCTGACCTTCTTATTGACCATAAAACACAGAAATTGCATCGGAATTAAATGCAAAAGGCACAATGCCGACTTAAATACAAGAAGACTGACTCTTCGTACTGACTATGTTTTGAATCATTACTGTGTCACAGGAATGGTTTATAGAATCCGATGCTTCACTTCAGATTTACTGTATCCCTTGGACCTTATTATTGACGATGTAACACAGAAATTGCATCGGAATTAAATACAAAAGGCACAATGATGACTTAAGAACAAGAAGACTGACCCTTCTTACTGTCTATGTTTGAACCGTTCCTGTGACACTAGTTATGGATTCCGATGCTTCACTTCAGGTTTACTGTATCCCTCTGACCTTTTTATTGACGATGAAACACAGAAATTGCATCGGAATAATATACAAAAGGCACAATGCCGACTTAAGCACAAGAAGACTGACTCTTCGTACTGACTATGTTTCGAACCATTCCTGTGACACTAGTTATAGATTCCGATGATTCACGTCAGGTTTACTGTATCCCTTGGACCTTCTTATTGACGATGAAACACAGAAATTGCATCGGAATTAAATAGAAAAGGCACAATGCAGGCTTAAGTACATGTAGACGGACGCTTCTTGCTGACTATGTTTGGAACCATTCCTGTGACGCTAGTTATAGATTCCGATGCTTCACTTCAGGTTTTCTGTTTCCCTCTGACCTTCGTATTGACAATGATACACAGATATTGCATCGGAATGAAATAGAGAAGGCACAATGCCGACTTAAGTACAAGAAGACTAACTCTCCTTGCTGACTATGTTTTGAACCATTCCTGTGAGACTAGTTATAGATTCCGATGATTCACGTCAGGTTTACTGTATCCCTCTGACCTTCGTATTGACAATCAAACACAGATATTGCATCGGAATAGAATAGAAAAGGCACAATGTTGACTTAAGTACAAGAAGACTGACTCTCCTTGCTGACTATGTTTTGAACCATTCCTGTGACACTAGATATAGATTCCGATGCTTCACTTCAGGTTTACTGTATCCCTCTGACCTTCTTAATGACGATGAAACTTAGAAAAAATGCATCGGAAATAAATTGAAAAGGCACAATGCCGACTTAAGTACAAGAAGACTGACTCTTCCTACTGTCTATGTTATGAACCATTCCTGTGACACTAGTTATAGATTCCGATGCTTCACTCCAGGTTTACTGTATCCCTTGGACGTTCTTATTGACGATGAAACAGAGGAATTGCATCGGAATTAAATAGAAAAGGCACAGTGCTGACTTAAGTACAAGAAGACTGACTCTTCTTACTGTCTATGTTTTGAACCATTCCTCTGGTGCTAGTTACAGATTCCGGTGCTTCACTTAAGGTTTACTGTATCCCTCTGACATTCTTATTGACGATCAAACACAGATATTGGATCGGAATGGAATAGAAAAAGCACAATGTTGACTTAACTACAAGAAGACCGACTCTCCTTGCTGACTATGTTTTGAACCATTCCTGTGACACTTGTTATAGATTCCGAAACTTCATTTCAGGTTTACTGTAACCCTTGGATCTTCTTATTGACGATGAAACACAGATAGTGCATCGGAGTTAAATACAAAAGGCACAATGCCGACTTAAGTACAAGAAGACTGACTCTTCTTACTGACTGTTTTGAACCATTCCTGTGACACTAGTTAGAGATTCCGATGCTTCACTTCAGGTTTGCTGTATCCCTCTGACCTTCTTATCGACGATGAAACTCAGAAATTGCATCGGAATTAAATACAAAAATCACAATGCCGACTTAAGTACAAGAAGACTGATTCTTCTTTTTGTCTATGTTTTGAACCTTTCCTGTGACTCTAGTTATAGATTCCGATGCTTTACATCAGGTTTACTGTATCCCTTGGACCTTCTTATTGACGACGAAACACAGAAATTGCATCGGAATTAAATACAAAAGGCACAATGCCGACTTAAGTACAAGAAAACTGACTCTTCTTACTGACTATGTTTAGAACCATTCCTGTGACACTAGTTATAGATTCCGATGCTTCACTTCAGGTTTACTGTATCCCTCTGTCCTTCTTATTGACGATGAAACAAAGATATTGCATCGGAATTAAATAGAAAAGGCAATGTTTTGAACCATACCTGTGACACTAGTTATAGATTCCGATGCTTCACTTCAGGTTTACTGTATCCCTCTGACCTTCTTATTGACGATGAAACTCAGAAATTGCATCGTAAGTAAATACAAAAGGCACAATGCCGACTTAAGTACAAGAAGACTGACTCTTCTTTTGTCTACGTTTTGAACCATTCCTGTGACACTAGTTATAGATTCCGATGCTTCACTTCAGGTTTACTGTATCAATTTGACCTTCTTATTGACAACGGAACACAGAAATTGCATCGGAAGTAAATACAATAGGCACAATGTCGACTTAAGTACTAGAAGACTGACTCTTCCTACTGTCTATGTTTTGAACCACTCCTGTGACACATGTTACAGATTCTGATGCTTCATTTCCGGTTTACTGTACCCCTTGGATCTTCTTGTTGACGATGAAACACAGACAGTGCATCGGAGTTAAATACAATAAGCACAACGCCGACTTAAGTACAAGATGATTGACTCTTCCTACTGTCTATGCTTTGAACCATTCCTGTGAGACTAGTTATAGATTCCGATGCTTCACTTCTGGTTTACTGTATCCCTCTGACCTTCTTTTTGACGATGAAACACAGAAATTGCATCGGAATTAAATAGAAAATCCATAATGCCGACTTAAGTACAAGAAGACTGACTCTTCCTACTGTCAATGTTTGAACCATTCCTGTGACACTAGTTATAGATTCCGATGCTTCACCTCAGATTTACTGTATCACTTGGACCTTCTTATTGACGACGAAACACAGAAATTGCATCGGAATTAAATACAAAAGGCACAATGTCGACTAAAGAACAAGAAGACTGACCCTTCTTACTGTCAATGTTTTGAACCATTCCTGTGACATTAGTTACAGATTCCGATGCTTCACTTCAGGTTTACTGTATCCCTCTGACCTTCTTATTGACGATGAAACACAGAAATTGCATCGGAATTAGATGCAAAAGCCACAATGCCGACTTAAGTACAAGAAGACTGACTCTTCGTACTGACTATGTTTTGAACTATTCCTGTGACACTAGTTATAGATTCCGATGATTCACTTCAGTTGTACTGTATCCCTAGGACCTTCTTATTGACGATGAAACACAGAAATTGCATCGGAATTAAATAGAAAAGGCACAATGCCGACTTAAGTACAAGAAGACTGACTCTTCTTACTGACTATGTTTGGAACCATTCCTGTGACACTAGTTATTGATTCCGATGCTTCACTGCAGATTCACTCTATCCCTCTGACCTTCTTATTGACGATGAAACAGAGAAATTGCATCGGAATTAAATTGAAAAGGCACAAAGCCGACTTATGTACAAGAAGAGTAACTCTTCTTACTGTCTATGTTTGAACCATTCCTGTGACACTAGTTATAGATTCCGATGCTACACTCCTGGTTTACTGTATCCCTTTGATATTCATTTTGACGATGAAACACTGAAATTGCATCGGGATTAAATAGAAAAGGCACAATGCCGTCCTAAGTACAAGAAGACTGACTCTTCTTACTAACTATGTTTTGAACTATTCGTGTGACGCTAGTTACAGATTCCGATGCTTCACGTCAGGTTTACTGTATCCCTTGGACGTTCTTATTGACGATGAAACACAGAAATAGCATCGGAATTAAATACAAAACGCACAATGCCGACTTAAGTACTAGAAGTCTGACGCTTCGTACTGACTATGTTTTGAACTATTCCTCTGACCCTAGTTATAGATTCCGATGATTCACTTCAGGTGTACTGTATCCCTAGGACCTTCTTAATGACGATGAAACACAGATATTGCATCAGAATGAAATAGAAAGGCGCAATGCCGACTTAAGTACAAGAAGACTGACTCTTCTTACTGACTATGTTTGGAACCATTCCTGTGACACTAGTTATAGATTCCGATGCTTCACTTCAGGTTTACTGTATCCCTCTGACCTTCTTATTGACGATCAAACACAGATATTGCATCGGAATTAAATAGAAAAGGCACTATGCCGACTTAAGTACAAGAAGACTGACTCTTCTTACTGACTATGTTTTGAACCATTCCTGTGACACTAGTTATTGATTCCGATGCTTCACTTCAGGTTTACTGTATCCCTTGCACCTTCTTATTGACGAAGAAACACAGAAATTGCATCGGAAATAAATACAAAAGGCACGATGCCGACTTAAGTGCATGTAGAATGAATCTTCCTGCTGTCTATGTTTCGAACCATTCCAGTGACACTTGTTATAGATTCCGATGCTTCATTTCAGGTTTACTGTATCACATGGATCTTCTTATTGACGATGAAACACAGATAGTGCATCGGAGTTAAATACAAAAGGCACAATGCCGACTTAAGTACAAGAAGACTGACTCTTCCTACTGTCTATGTTTGAACCATTCCTGTGAGACTAGTTATAGATTCCGATGCATCACTTCAGGTTTACTGTATCCGTCTGACCTTCTTTTTGATGATGAAACACAGAAATTGCATCGGAATTAAATAGAAAAGGCACAATGCCGACTTAAGTACAAGAAGGCTGACTCTTCTTACTGTCAATGATTTGAACCATTCCTGAGACACTTGATATAGATTCCGATGCTTCACCTCAGATTTACTGTATCCCTTGGACCTTCTTATTGTCGATGAAATACAGAAATTGCATCGGAATTAAATACAAAAGGCACAATGCCGACTTAAGTACAAGAAGACTGACTCTTCTTACTGACTGTTTAGAACCATTCCTGTGACACTAGTTATAGATTCCGATGCTTCACTTCAGGTTTACTGTATCCCTCTGACCTTCTTATTGACGATGAAACTCAGATATTGCATCGGAATTAAATACAAAAGGCACAATGCCGACTTAAGTACGAGAAGACTGACCTTTCTTACTGTCTATGTTTTGACCATTCCTGTGACACTAGTTATAGATTCCGATTCTTCACTTCAGGTTTACTGTACCCTCTGACCTTCTTATTGACGATGAAACACAGAAATTGCATCGGAATTAGATACAAAAGGCACAATGCCGACTTACGTACAAGAAGACTGACTCTGCGTACTGACTATGTTTTGAACAATTCGTGTGACACTAGTTGTAGATTCCGATGCTTCACTTCAGGTTTACTGTATCCCTCTGACATTCTTATTGCCGATGAAACACATATATTGCATCGGAATTAAATACAAAAGGCACAATGCCGACTTAAGTATAATAAGACTGACTCTTCTTACTGACCATGCTTTGAACCATTCCTGTGATACTAGTTATAGATTCCGATGCTTCACTTCAGGTTTACTGTATCCCTCTGACTTTGTTATTGACGATGAAACACAGAAATTGCGTCGGCATTAAATAGAAAAGGCACAATGCCGACTTAAGTACATGAAGGCTGACTCTTCCTACGGTCTATGTTTTGAACCATTCCTGTGACACTAGTTATAGATTCCGATGCTTCACTTCGGGTTTACTGTATCCCCCTGACCTTCTTATTGACGACGAAACACAGAATTTGCACCGGAATTAAATAGAAAAGGCACAATGCCGACTTAAGTACAAGAAAACTGACTCTTCTTACTGTCTATGTTTTGTACCATTCCTGTGACACTAGTTATGGATTCCGATGCTTCACTTCAGGTTTACTGTATCCCTTGGACCTTTTTATTGACAATGAAACACAGAGATGGCATCAAATTAAATACAAAATGCACAATGCTGACTTAAGTACAAGAAGGCTGACATTTCTATCTGACTGTTTTGAACCAGTCCTGTGACACTAGTTATAGATACCGATGCTTCACTTCAGGTACACTGTATCCCTCTGACCTTCTTATTGACGATGAAACACAGAAATTGCATCGGAATTAAATACAAAAGGCACAATGCCAACATAAGTACAAGAGGACTGTCTCTTCTTACTGACTATGTTTTGAACCATTCCTGTGACACTAGTTATAGATTACGATGCTTCCCTTCAGGTTTACTGTATCCGTTGGACCTTCGTATTGACGATGAAACACAGAAATTGCATCGGAATTAAATACAAAAGGCACACTGCCGACTTAAGTACAAGAAGACTGACTCTTCTTACTGAGCATGTTTTGAACCATTCCTGTGACACTAGTTATAGATTCCGATGCTTCACTTCAGGTTTACTGTATCCCTCTGACCTTCTTATTGACGATGAAACACAGATAGTGCATCGGAGGTAAATACAAAAGGCACAATGCCGACTTAAGTACAAGAAGACTGACTCTTCCTACTGTCAATGTTTTGAACCATTCCTGTGAGACTAGTTATTGATTCCGATGCTTCACTTCAGGTTTACTGTATCCCTCTGACCTCCTTTTTGACAATGGAAAACAGAAATTGCATCGGAATTAAATTGAAAAGGCACAATGCCGACTTAAGTACAAGAAGACTGACTCATCTTACTGTCAATGATTGGAACCATTCCTGTGACACTAGTTATAGATTCCGATGCTTCACCTCAGATTTACTGTATCCCTTGGACCTTCTAATTGACGATGAAACACAGAAATTGCATCGGAATTAAATACAAAAGGCACAATGCCGACTTAAGTACAAGAAGACTGACTCTTCTTACTGTCTATGTTTTGAACCATTCCTGTGACACTAGTTATAGATTCCGATGCTTCACTTCAGGTTTACTGTATCCCTTGGACCGTCTTATTGACGACGAAACACAGAAATTGCATCGGAATTAAATACATAAGGCACAAGGCCGACTTAAGTACATGTAGAATGAATCTTACTACTGTCTATGTTTTGAACCATTCCTGTGACACTTGCTATAGATTCCGATGCTTCATTTCAGGTTTACTGTATCACATGGATCTTCTTATTGACGTTGAAACACAGAAATTGCATCGGAAATAAATACAAAAGGCACAATGCCGACTTAAGTACAGGAAGACCGACTCTTCTTACTGACTATGATTTGAACCATTCCTGTGACACTAGTTACAGATTCTGATGCTTCACTTCAGGTTAACTGTATCCCTCTGACCTACTTATTGACGATGAAACACAGAAATTGCATCGGAAATAAATACAAAAGGCACGATGCCGACTTAAGTACATGTAGAATGAATCTTCCTACTGTCTATGTTTTGAACCATTCCTGTGACACTTGTTATAGATTCCGATGCTTCATTTCAGGTTTACTGTAACTCTTGGATCTTCTTATTGACGATGAAACACAGATAGTGAATCGGAGTTAAATACGAAAGGCACAATACCGACTTAAGTACAAGAAGACTGGCTCTTCTTACTGACTGTTTTGAACCATTCCTGTGACACTAGCTATAGATTCCGATGCTTCACTTCAAGTTTGCTGTATCCCTCTGACCTTCTTATTGACGATGAATCTCAGAAATTGCATCGGAATTAAATACAAAAGGCACAATGCCGACTTAAGTACAAGAAGACTGACCCTTCTTACCGTCTATGTTTTGAACCATTCCTGTTACACTAGTTATAGATTCCGCTGCTTCACTTCAGGTTTACTGTATCCCTCTGACCTTCTAATTGACGATGAAACACAGATATTGCATCGGAATTAGATACAAAAGGCACAATGCCGACTTAAGTACAAGAAGGCTGGCTCTTCGTACTGACTATGTTTTGAACCATTCCTGTGACACTAGTTATAGATTCCGATGATTCACTTCAGGTGTACTGTATCCCTTGGACTTTCTTATTGACGGTGAAACACAGAAATTGCATCGGAATTAAATAGAAATGGCACAATGCCGACTTAAGTACAAGAAGACTGACTCTTCTTACTGACTATGTTTGGAGATATTCCGGTGACACTAGTTATAGATTCCGATGCTTCGCTTCAGGTTTACTGTATCCCTCTGTCCTTCTTATTGACGATGAAACACAGATATTGCATCGGAATTAAATAGAAAAGGCAATGCTTTGAACCATTCCTGTGACACTACTTATAGATTCCGATGCTTCACTTCAGGTTTACTGTATCCCTCTGACCTTCTTATTGACGATGAAACTCAGAAATTGCATCGGAAGTAAATACAAAAGGCACAATGCCGACTTAAGTACAAGAAGACTGACTCTTCTTTTTCTCTATGTTTTGAACCATTCCTGTGACACTAGTTATAGATTCCGATGCTTCACTTCAGGTTTACTGTATCCCTTGGACCTTCCTATTGACGACGAAACACAGAAATTGCATCGGAATTAAATACAAAAGGCACAATGCCGACTTAAGTACAAGAAGACTGACCCTTCTTACCGTCTATGTTTTGAACCATTCCTGTGACACTAGTTATAGATTCCGCTGCTTCACTTCAGGTTTACTGTATCCCTCTGACCTTCTAATTGACGATGAAACACAGATATTGCATCGGAATTAGATACAAAAGGCACAATGCCGACTTAAGTACAAGAAGGCTGGCTCTTCGTACTGACTATGTATTGAACCATTCCTGTGACACTAGTTATAGATTCCGATGATTCACTTCAGGTGTACTGTATCCCTTGGACTTTCTTATTGACGATGAAACACAGAAATTGCATCGGAATTAAATAGAAATGGCACAATGCCGACTTAAGTACAAGAAGACTGACTCTTCTTACTGACTATGTTTGGAACCATTCCGGTGACACTAGTTATAGATTCCGATGCTTCGCTTCAGGTTTACTGTATCCCTCTGTCCTTCTTATTGACGATGAAACACAGATATTGCATCGGAATTAAATAGAAAAGGCAATGTTTTGAACCATTCCTGTGACACTAGTTATAGATTCCGATGCTTCACTTCAGGTTTACTGTATCCCTTGGACCTTCCTATTGACGACGAAACACAGAAATGGCATTGTAAGTAAATACAATAGGCACAATGCCGACTTAAGTACAAGATAACTGTCTCTTCCTAATGTCTATGTTTTGAACCATTCCTGTGACACTTGTTACAGATTCCGATGCTTCATTTCAGGTTTACTGTATCCATTGGATCTTCTTATTGACGATGAAACACAGATAGTGCATCGGAGTAAAATACAATAGGCACAATGCCGACTTAAGTACAAGAAGATTGACCCTTCCAACTGTCTATGTTTTGAACCATTTATTTGAGACTAGTTACAGATTCCGATGCTTCACTTCAGGTTTACTGTATCCCTCTGACCTTCTTTTCGACGATGAAACACAGAAATTGCATCGGAATTAAATAGAAAATCCATAATGCCGACTTAAGTACAAGAAGACTGACTCTTCCTACTGTCAATGTTTTGAACCATACCTGTGACACTAGTTATAGATTCCGATGCTTCACATCAGATTTACTGTATCACTTGGACCTACTTATTGACGATGAAACACAGAAATTGCATCGGAATTAAATACAAAAGGCACAATGCCAACTTAGGTACAAGAAGACTGACTCTTCTTACTGACTGTTTTTAACCATTCCTGTGACACTAGTTATAGATTCCGATGCTTCACTTCAGGTTTACTGTAGCCCTCTGACCTTCTTATTGACGACGAAACACAGAAATTGCATCGGAATTAAATACAAAAGGCACAATGTCGACTAAAGGACAAGAAGACTGACACTTCTTACTGTCAATTTTTTGAACCATTCCTGTGACATTAGTTACAGATTCCGATGCTTCACTTCAGGTTTACTGTATCCCTCTGACCTTCTTATTGACGATGAAACACAGAAATTGCATCGGAATTAGATACAAAAGGCACAATGCCGACTTAAGTACAAGAAGACTGACTCTTCGTACTCACTATGTTTTGAACTATTCCTGTGACACTAGTTATAGATTCCGATTATTCACTTCAGGTGTACTGTATCCCTAGGACCTTCTTATTGACGATGTAACACAGAAATTGTATCGGAATTTAATAGAAAAGGCACAATGCTGACTTAAGTACAAGAAGACTGACTCCTCTTACTGACTATGTTTGGAACCAGTCCTGTGACACTAGTTACAGATTCCGATGCTTCACTTCAGGTTTACTGTATCCCTCTGACCTTCTTATTGACGATGAAACACAGATATTGCATCGGAATTAAATAGAAAAGGCACAATGCCGACTTAAGTACAAGGAGACTGACTCTTCTTACTGACTATGTTCTGAACCATTCCTGTAACACTAGTCATAGATTCCCATGCTTCACTTCTGGTTTACTGTATCCCTCTGACCTTCCTATTGACGATGAAACACAGAAATTGCGTCGGGATTAAATAGAAAAGGCACAATGCCGTCTTAAGTACAAGAAGACTGACTCTTCTTACTATCTATGTTTTGAACCATTCCTGTGACGCTAGTTACAGATTCCGATGCTTCACGTCAGGTTTACTGTATACCTCTGACCTTCGTATTGACGATCAAACACAGAAATTGCATCGGAATTAAATAAAAGAGGCACAATGCCGACTTAAGTACAAGAAGACTGACTCTTCCTACTGTCTATGATTTGAACCATTCCTGTGACACTAGTTATAGATTACGATGCTTCACTTCAGGTTTACTGTATCCCTTGGACGTTGTTATTGACGATGAAACACAGAAATTGCATCGGAATTAAACACAAAACGCACAATGCCGACTTAAGTACAAGAAGACTGACTCTTCGTACTGACTATGTTTTGAACTATTCCTGTGACACTAGTTATAGATTCCGATGATTCACTTCAGGTGTACTGTATCCCTAGGACCTTCTTATTGACTATGAAACACAGAAATTGCATCGGAATTAAATACAAAAGGCACAATGCCGACTTAAATACAAGAAGACTGACTCTTCTTACTGACTATGTTTTGAACCATTTATTTGAGACTAGTTACAGATTCCGATGCTTCACTTCAGGTTTACTGTATCCCTCTGACCTTCTTTTTGACGATGAAACACAGAAATTGCATCGGAATTAAATAGAAAATCCATAATGCCGACTTAAGTACAAGAAGACTGACTCTTCCTACTGTCAATGTTTTGAACCATACCTGTGACACTAGTTATAGATTCCGATGCTTCACCTCAGATTTACTGTATCACTTGGACCTTCTTATTGACGATGAAACACAGAAATTGCATCGGAATTAAATACAAAAGGCACAATGCCAACTTAGGTACAAGAAGACTGACTCCTCTTACTGACTCTTTTTAATTATTTTTTAATTATTTTTAATTATTCACTTCAGGTTTACTGTATCCCTCTGACGTTCTTACTGACGACGAAACACAGAAATTGCATCGGAATTAAATACAAAAGGCACAATGTCGACTAAAGGACAAGAAGACTGACCCTTCTTACTGTCAATGATTTGAACCATTACTGTGACATTAGTTACAGATTCCGATGCTTCACTTCAGGTTTACTGTATCCCTCTGACCTTCTTATTGACGATGAAACACAGAAATTGCATCGGAATTAGATACAAAAGGCACAATGTCGACTTAAGTACAAGAAGACTGACTCTTCGTACTGACTATGTTTTGAACTATTCCTGTGACACTCGTTATAGATTCCGATTATTCACTTCAGGTGAACTGTATCCCTAGGACGTTCTTATTGACGATGTAACACAGAAATTGTATCGGAATTAAATAGAAAAGGCACAATGCTGACTTAAGTACAAGAAGACTGACTCCTCTTACTGACTATATTTTGAACCAGTCCTGTGACACTAGTTACAGATTCCGATGCTTCACTTCAGGTTTACTGTATCCCTCTGACCTTCGTATTGACGATGAAACACAGATATTGCATCGGAATTAAATAGAAAAGGCACAATGCCGACTTAAGTACAAGAAGACTGACTCTTCTTACTGTCTATGTTTTGAACCATTCCTGTGACACTAGTTATAGATTCCGATGCTTCACTTCAGGTTTACTGTATCCCTTGGACCGTCTTATTGACGACGAAACACAGAAATTGCATCGGAATTAAATACATAAGGCACAAGGCCGACTTAAGTACATGTAGAATGAATCTTACTACTGTCTATGTTTTGAACCATTCCTGTGACACTTGCTATAGATTCCGATGCTTCATTTCAGGTTTACTGTATCACATGGATCTTCTTATTGACGATGAAACACAGAAATTGCATCGGAAATAAATACAAAAGGCACAATGCCGACTTAAGTACAGGAAGACCGACTCTTCTTACTGACTATGATTTGAACCATTCCTGTGACACTAGTTACAGATTCCGATGCTTCACTTCAGGTTAACTGTATCCCTCTGACCTACTTATTGACGATGAAACACAGAAATTGCATCGGAAATAAATACAAAAGGCACGATGCCGACTTAAGTACATGTAGAATGAATCTTCCTACTGTCTATGTTTTGAACCATTCCTGTGACACTTGTTATAGATTCCGATGCTTCATTTCAGGTTTACTGTATCACATGGATCTTCTTATTGACGATGAAACACAGATAGTGCATCGGAGTTAAATACAAAAGGCACAATGCCGACTTAAGTACAAGAAGATTGACTCTTCCTACTGTCTATGTTTGAACCATTCCTGTGAGACTAGTTATAGATTCCGATGCATCACTTCAGGTTTTCTGTATCCGTCTGACCTTCTTTTTGATGATGAAACACAGAAATTGCATCGGAATTAAATAGAAAAGGCACAATGCCGACTTAAGTACAAGAAGACTGACTCTTCTTACTGTCAATGATTTGAACCATTCCTGAGACACTTGATATAGATTCCGATGCTTCACCTCAGATTTACTGTATCCCTTGGACCTTCTTATTGTCGATGAAATACAGAAATTGCATCGGAATTAAATACAAAAGGCACAATGCCGACTTAAGTACAAGAAGACTGACTCTTCTTACTGACTGTTTAGAACCATTCCTGTGACACTAGTTATAGATTCCGATGCTTCACTTCAGGTTTACTGTATCCCTCTGACCTTCTTATTGACGATGAAACTCAGATATTGCATCGGAATTAAATACAAAAGGCACAATGCCGACTTAAGTACAAGAAGACTGACCTTTCTTACTGTCTATGTTTTGACCATTCCTGTGACACTAGTTATAGATTCCGATTCTTCACTTCAGGTTTACTGTACCCTCTGACCTTCTTATTGACGATGAAACACAGAAATTGCATCGGAATTAGATACAAAAGGCACAATGCCGACTTACGTACAAGAAGACTGACTCTGCGTACTGACTATGTTTTGAACAATTCCTGTGACACTAGTTGTAGATTCCGATGCTTCACTTCAGGTTTACTGTATCCCTCTGACATTCTTATTGACGATGAAACACAGATATTGCATCGGAATTAAATACAAAAGGCACAATGCCGACTTAAGTATAATAAGACTGACTCTTCTTACTGACCATGCTTTGAACCATTCCTGTGATACTAGTTATAGATTCCGATGCTTCACTTCAGGTTTACTGTATCCCTCTGACTTTGTTATTGACGATGAAACACAGAAATTGCGTCGGCATTAAATAGAAAAGGCACAATGCCGACTTAAGTACATGAAGGCTGACTCTTCCTACGGTCTATGTTTTGAACCATTCCTGTGACACTAGTTATAGATTCCGATGCTTCACTTCGGGTTTACTGTATCCCTCTGACCTTCTTATTGACGACGAAACACAGAATTTGCATCGGAATTAAATAGAAAAGGCACAATGCCGACTTAAGTACAAGAAAACTGAC
Organism: Schistocerca piceifrons; assembly: GCF_021461385.2. Taxonomy (NCBI): domain Eukaryota; kingdom Metazoa; phylum Arthropoda; class Insecta; order Orthoptera; family Acrididae; genus Schistocerca; species Schistocerca piceifrons. Next base: position 256,665 of record NW_025727399.1, on the reverse strand, counting down.
TCTTCTTACTGTCTATGTTTTGAACCATTCCTGTGACACTAGTTATAGATTCCGATGCTTCACTTCAGGTTTACTGTATCCCTTGGACCTTTTTATTGACAATGAAACACAGAGATGGCATCAAATTAAATACAAAATGCACAATGCTGACTTAAGTACAAGAAGGCTGACTTTTCTATCTGACTGTTTTGAACCAGTCCTGTGACACTAGTTATAGATACCGATGCTTCACTTCAGGTACACTGTATCCCTCTGACCTTCTTATTGACGATGAAACACAGAAATTGCATCGGAATTAAATACAAAAGGCACAATGCCAACATAAGTACAAGAGGACTGTCTCTTCTTACTGACTATGCTTTGAACCATTCCTGTGACACTAGTTATAGATTACGATGTTTCCCTTCAGGTTTACTGTATCCGTTGGACCTTCGTATTGACGATGAAACACAGAAATGGCATCGGAATTAAATACAAAAGGCACACTGCCGACTTAAGTACAAGAAGACTGACTCTTCTTACTGAGCATGTTTTGAACCATTCCTGTGACACTAGTTATAGATTTCGATGCTTCACTTCAGGTTTACTGTATCCCTCTGACCTTCTTATTGACGATGAAACACAGATAGTGCATCGGAGGTAAATACAAAAGGCACAATGCCGACTTAAGTACAAGAAGACTGACTCTTCCTACTGTCAATGTTTTGAACCATTCCTGTGAGACTAGTTATTGATTCCGATGCTTCACTTAAGGTTTACTGTATCCCTCTGACCTCCTTTTTGACAATGAAAAACAGAAATTGCATCGGAATTAATTTGAAAAGGCACAATGCCGACTTAAGTACAAGAACACTGACTCATCTTACTGTCAATGATTGGAACCATTCCTGTGACACTAGTTATAGATTCCGATGCTTCACCTCAGATTTACTGTATCCCTTGGACCTTCTAATTGACGATGAAACACAGAAATTGCATCGGAATTAAATACAAAAGGCACAATGCCGACTTAAGTACAAGAAGACTGACTCTTCTTACTGTCTATGTTTTGAACCATTCCTGTGACACTAGTTATAGATTCCGATGCTTCACTTCAGGTTTACTGTATCCCTTGGACCGTCTTATTGACGACGAAACACAGAAATTGCATCGGAATTAAATACATAAGGCACAAGGCCGACTTAAGTACATGTAGAATGAATCTTACTACTGTCTATGTTTTGAACCATTCCTGTGACACTTGCTATAGATTCCGATGCTTCATTTCAGGTTTACTGTATCACATGGATCTTCTTATTGACGATGAAACACAGAAATTGCATCGGAAATAAATACAAAAGGCACAATGCCGACTTAAGTACAGGAAGACCGACTCTTCTTACTGACTATGATTTGAACCATTCCTGTGACACTAGTTACAGATTCCGATGCTTCACTTCAGGTTAACTGTATCCCTCTGACCTACTTATTGACGATGAAACACAGAAATTGCATCGGAATTAAATACAAAAGGCACAATGCCGACTTAAGTACAAGAAGACTGACCCTTCTTACCGTCTATGTTTTGAACCATTCCTGTGACACTAGTTATAGATTCCGCTGCTTCACTTCAGGTTTACTGTATCCCTCTGACCTTCTAATTGACGATGAAACACAGATATTGCATCGGAATTAGATACAAAAGGCACAATGCCGACTTAAGTACAAGAAGGCTGGCTCTTCGTACTGACTATGTTTTGAACCATTCCTGTGACACTAGTTATAGATTCCGATGATTCACTTCAGGTGTACTGTATCCCTTGGACTTTCTTATTGACGATGAAACACAGAAATTGCATCGGAATTAAATAGAAATGGCACAATGCCGACTTAAGTACAAGAAGACTGACTCTTCTTACTGACTATGTTTGGAACCATTCCGGTGACACTAGTTATAGATTCCGATGCTTCGCTTCAGGTTTACTGTATCCCTCTGTCCTTCTTATTGACGATGAAACACAGATATTGCATCTGAATTAAATAGAAAAGGCAATGTTTTGAACCATTCCTGTGACACTACTTATAGATTCCGATGCTTCACTTCAGGTTTACTGTATCCCTCTGACCTTCTTATTGACGATGAAACTCAGAAATTGCATCGGAAGTAAATACAAAAGGCACAATGCCGACTTAAGTACAAGAAGACTGACTCTTCTTTTTCTCTATGTTTTGAACCATTCCTGTGACACTAGTTATAGATTCCGATGCTTCACTTCAGGTTTACTGTATCCCTTGGACCTTCTTATTGACGACGAAACACAGAAATGGCATTGTAAGTAAATACAATAGGCACAATGCCGACTTAAGTACAAGATAACTGTCTCTTCCTACTGTCTATGTTTTGAACCATTCCTGTGACACTTGTTACAGATTCCGGTGCTTCATTTCAGGTTTACTGTATCCATTGGATCTTCTTATTGACGATGAAACACAGATAGTGCATCGGAGTAAAATACAATAGGCACAATGCCGACTTAAGTACAAGAAGATTGACTCTTCCAACTGTCTATGTTTTGAACCATTTATTTGAGACTAGTTACAGATTCCGATGCTTCACTTCAGGTTTACTGTATCCCTCTGACCTTCTTTTTGACGATGAAACACAGAAATTGCATCGGAATTAAATAGAAAATCCATAATGCCGACTTAAGTACAAGAAGACTGACTCTTCCTACTGTCAATGTTTTGAACCATACCTGTGACACTAGTTATAGATTCCGATGCTTCACATCAGATTTACTGTATCACTTGGACCTTCTTATTGACGATGAAACACAGAAATTGCATCGGAATTAAATACAAAAGGCACAATGCCAACTTAGGTACAAGAAGACTGACTCTTCTTACTGACTGTTTTTAACCATTCCTGTGACACTAGTTATAGATTCCGATGCTTCACTTCAGGTTTACTGTAGCCCTCTGACCTTCTTATTGACGACGAAACACAGAAATTGCATCGGAATTAAATACAAAAGGCACAATGTCGACTAAAGGACAAGAAGACTGACACTTCTTACTGTCAATGTTTTGAACCATTCCTGTGACATTAGTTACAGATTCCGATGCTTCACTTCAGGTTTACTGTATCCCTCTGACCTTCTTATTGACGATGAAACACAGAAATTGCATCGGAATTAGATACAAAAGGCACAATGCCGACTTAAGTACAAGAAGACTGACTCTTCGTACTGACTATGTTTTGAACTATTCCTGTGACACTAGTTATAGATTCCGATTATTCACTTCAGGTGTACTGTATCCCTAGGACCTTCTTATTGACGATGTAACACAGAAATTGTATCGGAATTAAATAGAAAAGGCACAATGCTGACTTAAGTACAAGAAGACTGACTCCTCTTACTGACTATGTTTGGAACCAGTCCTGTGACACTAGTTACAGATTCCGATGCTTCACTTCAGGTTTACTGTATCCCTCTGACCTTCTTATTGACGATGAAACACAGATATTGCATCGGAATTAAATAGAAAAGGCACAATGCCGACTTAAGTACAAGGAGACTGACTCTTCTTACTGACTATGTTCTGAACCATTCCTGTAACACTAGTTATAGATTCCGATGCTTCACTTCTGGTTTACTGTATCCCTCTGACCTTCTTATTGACGATGAAACACAGAAATTGCATCGGGATTAAATAGAAAAGGCACAATGCCGTCTTAAGTACAAGAAGACTGACTCTTCTTACTATCTATGTTTTGAACCATTCCTGTGACGCTAGTTACAGATTCCGATGCTTCACGTCAGGTTTACTGTATACCTCTGACCTTCTTATTGACGATGAAACACAGAAATTGCATCGGAATTAAATAAAAGAGCCACAATGCCGACTTAAGTACAAGAAGACTGACTCTTCCTACTGTCTATGATTTGAACCATTACTGTGACACTAGTTATAGATTACGATGCTTCACTTCAGGTTTACTGTATCCCTTGGACGTTCTTATTGACAATGAAACACAGAAATTGCATCGGAATTAAATACAAAACGCACAATGCCGACTTAAGTACAAGAAGACTGACTCTTCGTACTGACTATGTTTTGAACTATTCCTGTGACACTAGTTATAGATTCCGATTATTCACTTCAGGTGTACTGTATCCCTAGGACCTTCTTATTGACGATGTAACACAGAAATTGTATCGGAATTAAATAGAAAAGGCACAATGCTGACTTAAGTACAAGAAGACTGACTCCTCTTACTGACTATGTTTGGAACCAGTCCTGTGACACTAGTTACAGATTCCGATGCTTCACTTCAGGTTTACTGTATCCCTCTGACCTTCTTATTGACGATGAAACACAGATATTGCATCGGAATTAAATAGAAAAGGCACAATGCCGACTTAAGTACAAGGAGACTGACTCTTCTTACTGACTATGTTCTGAACCATTCCTGTAACACTAGTTATAGATTCCGATGCTTCACTTCTGGTTTACTGTATCCCTCTGACCTTCTTATTGACGATGAAACACAGAAATTGCATCGGGATTAAATAGAAAAGGCACAATGCCGTCTTAAGTACAAGAAGACTGACTCTTCTTACTATCTATGTTTTGAACCATTCCTGTGACGCTAGTTACAGATTCCGATGCTTCACGTCAGGTTTACTGTATACCTCTGACCTTCTTATTGACGATGAAACACAGAAATTGCATCGGAATTAAATAAAAGAGGCACAATGCCGACTTAAGTACAAGAAGACTGACTCTTCCTACTGTCTATGATTTGAACCATTACTGTGACACTAGTTATAGATTACGATGCTTCACTTCAGGTTTACTGTATCCCTTGGACGTTCTTATTGACGATGAAACACAGAAATTGCATCGGAATTAAATACAAAACGCACAATGCCGACTTAAGTACAAGAAGACTGACTCTTCGTACTGACTATGTTTTGAACTATTCCTGTGACACTAGTTATAAATTCCGATGATTCACTTCAGGTGTACTGTATCCCTAGGACCTTCTTATTGACGATGAAACACAGAAATTGCATCGGAATTAAATACAAAACGCACAATGCCGACTTAAATACAAGAAGACTGACTCTTCTTACTGACTATGTTTTGAACCATTTATTTGAGACTAGTTACAGATTCCGATGCTTCACTTCAGGTTTACTGTATCCCTCTGACCTTCTTTTTGACGATGAAACACAGAAATTGCATCGGAATTAAATAGAAAATCTATAATGCCGACTTAAGTACAAGAAGACTGACTCTTCCTACTGTCAATGTTTTGAACCATACCTGTGACACTCGTTATAGATTCCGATGCTTCACCTCAGATTTACTGTATCACTTGGACCTTCTTATTGACGATGAAACACAGAAATTGCATCGGAATTAAATACAAAAGGCACAATGCCGACTTAGGTACAAGAAGACTGACTCTTCTTACTGACTGTTTTTAACCATTCCTGTGACACTAGTTATAGATTCCGATGCTTCACTTCAGGTTTACTGTAGCCCTCTGACCTTCTTATTGACGACGAAACACAGAAATTGCATCGGAATTAAATACAAAAGGCACAATGTCGACTAAAGGACAAGAAGACTGACACTTCTTACTGTCAATGTTTTGAACCATTCCTGTGACATTAGTTACAGATTCCGATGCTTCACTTCAGGTTTACTGTATCCCTCTGACCTTCTTATTGACGATGAAACACAGAAATTGCATCGGAATTAGATACAAAAGGCACAATGCCGACTTAAGTACAAGAAGACTGACTCTTCGTACTGACTATGTTTTGAACTATTCCTGTGACACTAGTTATAGATTCCGATTATTCACTTCAGGTGTACTGTATCCCTAGGACCTTCTTATTGACGATGTAACACAGAAATTGTATCGGAATTAAATAGAAAAGGCACAATGCTGACTTAAGTACAAGAAGACTGACTCCTCTTACTGACTATGTTTGGAACCAGTCCTGTGACACTAGTTACAGATTCCGATGCTTCACTTCAGGTTTACTGTATCCCTCTGACCTTCTTATTGACGATGAAACACAGATATTGCATCGGAATTAAATAGAAAAGGCACAATGCCGACTTAAGTACAAGGAGACTGACTCTTCTTACTGACTATGTTCTGAACCATTCCTGTAACACTAGTTATAGATTCCGATGCTTCACTTCTGGTTTACTGTATCCCTCTGACCTTCTTATTGACGATGAAACACAGAAATTGCATCGGGATTAAATAGAAAAGGCACAATGCCGTCTTAAGTACAAGAAGACTGACTCTTCTTACTATCTATGTTTTGAACCATTCCTGTGACGCTAGTTACAGATTCCGATGCTTCACGTCAGGTTTACTGTATACCTCTGACCTTCTTATTGACGATGAAACACAGAAATTGCATCGGAATTAAATAAAAGAGGCACAATGCCGACTTAAGTACAAGAAGACTGACTCTTCCTACTGTCTATGATTTGAACCATTACTGTGACACTAGTTATAGATTACGATGCTTCACTTCAGGTTTACTGTATCCCTTGGACGTTGTTATTGACGATGAAACACAGAAATTGCATCGGAATTAAATACAAAACGCACAATGCCGACTTAAGTACAAGAAGACTGACTCTTCGTACTGACTATGTTTTGAACTATTCCTGTGACACTAGTTATAAATTCCGATGATTCACTTCAGGTGTACTGTATCCCTAGGACCTTCTTATTGACGATGAAACACAGAAATTGCATCGGAATTAAATACAAAAGGCACAATGCCGACTTAAATACAAGAAGACTGACTCTTCTTACTGACTATGTTTTGAACCATTTATTTGAGACTAGTTACAGATTCCGATGCTTCACTTCAGGTTTACTGTATCCCTCTGACCTTCTTTTTGACGATGAAACACAGAAATTGCATCGGAATTAAATAGAAAATCCATAATGCCGACTTAAGTACAAGAAGACTGACTCTTCCTACTGTCAATGTTTTGAACCATACCTGTGACACTCGTTATAGATTCCGATGCTTCACCTCAGATTTACTGTATCACTTGGACCTTCTTATTGACGATGAAACACAGAAATTGCATCGGAATTAAATACAAAAGGCACAATGCCAACTTAGGTACAAGAAGACTGACTCCTCTTACTGACTCTATTTAATTATTCCTGTGACACTAGTTATAGATTCCGATGCTTCACTTCAGGTTTACTGTATCCCTCTGACCTTCTTACTGACGACGAAACACAGAAATTGCATCGGAATTAAATACAAAAGGCACAATGTCGACTAAAGGACAAGAAGACCGACCCTTCTTACTGTCAATGTTTTGAACCATTACTGTGACATTAGTTACAGATTCCGATGCTTCACTTCAGGTTTACTGTATCCCTCTGACCTTCTTATTGACGATGAAACACAGAAATTGCATCGGAATTAGATACAAAAGGCACAATGCCGACTTAAGTACAAGAAGACTGACTCTTCGTACTGACTATGTTTTGAACTATTCCTGTGACACTAGTTATAGATTCCGATTATTCACTTCAGGTGTACTGTATCCCTAGGACTTTCTTATTGACGATGTAACACAGAAATTGTATCGGAATTAAATAGAAAAGGCACAATGCTGACTTAAGTACAAGAAGACTGACTCCTCTTACTGACTATGTTTTGAACCAGTCCTGTGACACTAGTTACAGATTCCGATGCTTCACTTCAGGTTTACTGTATCCCTCTGACCTTCTTATTGACGATGAAACACAGATATTGCATCGGAATTAAATAGAAAAGGCACAATGCCGACTTAAGTACAAGAAGACTGACTCTTCTTACTGACTATGATCTGAACCATTCCTGTAACACTAGTTATAGATTCCGATGCTTCACTTCGGGTTTACTGTATCCCTCTGACCTTCTTATTGACGATGAAACACAGAAATTGCATCGGGATTAAATAGAAAAGGCACAATGCCGTCTGAAGTACAAGAAGACTGACTCTTCTTACTATCTATGCTTTGAACCATTCCTGTGACGCTAGTTACCGATTCCGATGCTTCACGTCAGGTTTACTGTATACCTCTGACCTTCTTATTGACGATGAAACACAGAAATTGCATCGGAATTAAATAAAAGAGGCACAATGCCGACTTAAGTACAAGAAGACTGACTCTTCCTACTGTCTATGTTTTGAACCATTCCTGTGACACTAGTTATAGATTACGATGCTTCACTTCAGGTTTACTGTATCCCTTGGACGATCTTATTGACGATGAAACACAGAAATTGCATCGGAATTAAATACAAAACGCAAAATGCCGACTTAAGTACAAGAAGACTGACTCTTCGTACTGACTATGTTTTGAACTATTCCTGTGACACTAGTTATAGATTCCGATGATTCACTTCAGGTGTACTGTATCGCTAGGACGTTCTTATTGACGATGAAACACAGAAATTGCATCGGAATTAAATACAAAAGGCACAATGCCGACTTAGGTACAAGAAGACTGACTCTTCTTACTGACTGTTTTTAACCATTCCTGTGACACTAGTTATAGATTCCGATGCTTCACTTCAGGTTTACTGTATCCCTCTGACCTTCTTTTTGACGATAAAACTCAGAAATTGCATCGGAATTAAATAGAAAATCCATAATGCCGACTTAAGTACAAGAAGACTGACTCTTCCTACTGTCAATGTTTTGAACCATACCTGTGACACTAGTTATAGATTCCGATGCTTCACCTCAGATTTACTGTATCACTTGGACCTTCTTATTGACGATGAAACACAGAAATTGCATCGAAATTAAATACAAAAGGCACAATGCCAACTTAGGTACAAGAAGACTGACTCCTCTTACTGACTGTTTTTAACCATTCCTGTGACACTAGTTATAGATTCCGATGCTTCACTTCAGGTTTACTGTATCCCTCTGACCTTCTTATTGACGACGAAACACAGAAATTGCATCGGAATTAAATACAAAAGGCACAATGTCGACTAAAGGACAAGAAGACTGACCCTTCTTACTGTCAATGTTTTGAACCATTCTGTGACATTAGTTACAGATTCCGATGCTTCACTTCATTTTTACTGTATCCCTCTGACCTTCTTATTGACGATGAAACACAGAAATTGCATCGGAATTAGATACAAAAGGCACAATGCCGACTTAAGTACAAGAAGACTGACTCTTCGTACTGACTATGTTTTGAACTATTCCTGTGACACTAGTTATAGATTCCGATTATTCAATTCAGGTGTACTGTATCCCTAGGACCTTCTTATTGACGATGCAACACAGAAATTGTATCGGAATTAAATAGAAAAGGCAGAATGCTGACTTAAGTACAAGAAGACTGACTCCTCTTACTGACTATGTTTGGAACCAGTCCTGTGACACTAGTTACAGATTCCGATGCTTCACTTCAGGTTTACTGTATCCCTCTGACCTTCTTATTGACGATGAAACACAGATATTGCATCGGAATTAAATAGAAAAGGCACAATGCCGACTTAAGTACAAGAAGACGGACTCTTCTTACTGACTATGTTCTGAACCATTCCTGTAACACTAGTTATAGATTCCGATGCTTCACTTCTGGTTTACTGTATCCCTCTGACCTTCTTATTGACGATGAAACACAGAAATTGCATCGGGATTAAATAGAAAAGGCACAATGCCGTCTTAAGTACAAGAAGACTGACTCTTCTTACTATCTATGTTTTGAACCATTCCTGTGACGCTAGTTACAGATTCCGATGCTTCACGTCAGGTTTACTGTATACCTCTGACCTTCTTATTGACGATGAAACACAGAAATTGCATCGGAATTAAATAAAAGAGGCACAATGCCGACTTAAGTACAAGAAGACTGACTCTTCCTACTGTCTTTGTTTTGAACCATTCCTGTGACACTAGTTATAGATTACGATGCTTCACTTCAGGTTTACTGTATCCCTTGGACGTTCTTATTGACGATGAAACACAGAAATTGCATCGGAATTAAATACAAAACGCACAATGCCGACTTAAGTACAAGAAGACTGACTCTTCGTACTGACTATGTTTGAACTATTCCTGTGACACTAGTTATAGATTCCGATGATTCACTTCAGGTGTACTGTATCCCTAGGACCTTCTTATTGACGATGAAACACAGAAATTGCATCGGAATTAAATACAAAAGGCACAATGCTGACTTAAGTACAAGAAGACTGACTCTTCTTACTGACTATGTTTTGAACCATTTATTTGAGACTAGTTACAGATTCCGATGCTTCACTTCAGGTTTACTGTATCCCTCTGACCTTCTTTTTGACGATGAAACACAGAAATGGCATCGGAATTAAATAGAAAATCCATAATGCCGACTTAAGTACAAGAAGACTGACTCTTCCTACTGTCAATGTTTTGAACCATACCTGTGACACTAGTTATAGATTCCGATGCTTCACCTCAGATTTACTGTATCACTTGGACCTTCTTATTGACGATGAAACACAGAAATTGCATCGGAATTAAATACAAAAGGCACAATGCCAACTTAGGTACAAGAAGACTGACTCTTCTTACTGACTCTTTTTAATTATTCCTGTGACACTAGTTATAGATTCCGATGCTTCACTTCAGGTTTACTGTATCCCTCTGACCTTCTTATTGACGACGAAACACAGAAATTGCATCGGAATTAAATACAAAAGGCTCAATGTCGACTAAAGGACAAGAAGACTGACCCTTCTTACTGTCAATGCTTTGAACCATTACTGTGTCATTAGTTACAGATTCCGATGCTTCACTTCAGGTTTACTGTATCCCTCTGACCTTCTTATTGGCGATGAAACACAGAAATTGCATCGGAATCAGATACAAAAGGCACAATGCTGACTTAAGTACAAGAAGACTGACTCTTCGTACTGACTATGTTTTGAACTATTCTTGTGACACTAGTTATAGATTCCGATTATTCACTTCAGGTGTACTGTATCCCTAGGACTTTCTTATTGACGATGTAACACAGAAATTGTATCGGAATTAAATAGAAAAGGCACAATGCTGACTTAAGTACAAGAAGACTGACTCCTCTTACTGACTATGTTTTGAACCAGTCCTGTGACACTAGTTACAGATTCCGATGCTTCACTTCAGGTTTACTGTATCCCTCTGACCTTCTTATTGACGATGAAACACAGATATTGCATCGGAATTAAATAGAAAAGGAACAATGCCGACTTAAGTACAAGAAGACTGACTCTTCTTACTGACTATGATCTGAACCATTCCTGTAACACTAGTTATAGATTCCGATGCTTCACTTCTGGTTTACTGTATCCCTCTGACCTTCTTATTGACGATGAAACACAGAAATTGCATCGGGATTAAATAGAAAAGGCACAATGCCGTCTTAAGTACAAGAAAACTGACTCTTCTTACTATCTATGTTTTGAACCATTCCTGTGACGCTAGTTACAGATTCCGATGCTTCACGTCAGGTTTACTGTATACCTCTGACCTTCTTATTGACGATGAAACACAGAAATTGCATCGGAATTAAATAAAAGAGGCACAATGCCGACTTAAGTACAAGAAGACTGACTCTTCCTACTGTCTATGTTTTGAACCATTCCTGTGACACTAGTTATAGATTACGATGCTTCACTTCAGGTTTACTGTATCCCTTGGACGATCTTATTGACGATGAAACACAGAAATTGCATCGGAATTAAATACAAAACGCAAAATGCCGACTTAAGTACAAGAAGACTGACTCTTCGTACTGACTATGTTTTGAACTATTCCTGTGACACTAGTTATAGATTCCGATGATTCACTTCAGGTGTACTGTATCCCTAGGACCTTCTTATTGACGATGAAACACAGAAATTGCATCGGAATTAAATACAAAAGGCACAATGCCGACTTAGGTACAAGTAGACTGACTCTTCTTACTGACTGTTTTTAACCATTCCTGTGACACTAGTTATAGATTCCGATGCTTCACTTCAGGTTTACTGTATCCCTCTGACCTTCTTTTTGACGATGAAACTCAGAAATTGCATCGGAATTAAATAGAAAATCCATAATGCCGACTTAAGTACAAGAAGGCTGACTCTTCCTACTGTCAATGTTTTGAACCATACCTGTGACACTAGTTATAGATTCCGATGCTTCACCTCAGATTTACTGTATCACTTGGACCTTCTTATTGACGATGAAACACAGAAATTGCATCGGAATTAAATACAAAAGCCACAATGCCAACTTAGGTACAAGAAGACTGACTCTTCTTACTGACTGTTTTTAACCATTCCTGTGACACTAGTTATAGATTCCGATGCTTCACTTCAGGTTTACTGTATCCCTCTGACCTTCTTATTGACGACGAAACACAGAAATTGCATCGGAATTAAATACAAAAGGCACAATGTCGACTAAAGGACAAGAAGACTGACCCTTCTTACTGTCAATGTTTTGAACCATTCCTGTGACATTAGTTACAGATTCCGATGCTTCACTTCAGGTTTACTGTATCCCTCTGACCTTCTTATTGACGATGAAACACAGATAGTGCATCGGAGGTAAATACAAAAGGCACAATGCCGACTTAAGTACAAGAAGACTGACTCTTCCTACTGTCAATGTTTTGAACCATTCCTGTGAGACTAGTTATTGATTCCGATGCTTCACTTAAGGTTTACTGTATCCCTCTGACCTCCTTTTTGACAATGAAAAACAGAAATTGCATCGGAATTAATTTGAAAAGGCACAATGCCGACTTAAGAACAAGAAGACTGACTCATCTTACTGTCAATGATTGGAACCATTCCTGTGACACTAGTTATAGATTCCGATGCTTCACCTCAGATTTACTGTATCCCTTGGACCTTCTAATTGACGATGAAACACAGAAATTGCATCGGAATTAAATACAAAAGGCACAATGCCGACTTAAGTACAAGAAGACTGACTCTTCTTGCTGTCTATGTTTTTAACCATTCCTGTGACACTAGTTATAGATTCCGATGCTTCACTTCAGGTTTACTGTATCCCTTGGACCTTCTTATTCACGACGAAACACAGAAATTGCATCGGAATTAAATACATAAGGCACAAGGCCGACTTAAGTACATGTAGAATGAATCTTACTACTGTCTATGTTTTGAACCATTCCTGTGACACTTGCTATAGATTCCGATGCTTCATTTCAGGTTTACTGTATCACATGGATCTTCTTATTGACGATGAAACACAGAAATTGCATCGGAAATAAATACAAAAGGCACAATGCCGACTTAAGTACAGGAAGACCGACTCTTCTTACTGACTATGATTTGAACCATTCCTGTGACACTAGTTACAGATTCCGATGCTTCACTTCAGGTTAACTGTATCCCTCTGACCTACTTATTGACGATGAAACACAGAAATTGCATCGGAAATAAATACAAAAGGCACGATGCCGACTTAAGTACATGTAGAATGAATCTTCCTACTGTCTATGTTTTGAACCATTCCTGTGACACTTGTTATAGATTCCGATGCTTCATTTCAGGTTTACTGTAACTCTTGGATCTTCTTATTGACGATGAAACACAGATAGTGCATCGGAGTTAAATACGAAAGGCACAATACCGACTTAAGTACAAGAAGACTGGCTCTTCTTACTGACTGTTTTGAACCATTCCTGTGACACTAGTTATAGATTCCGATGCTTCACTTCAAGTTTGCTGTATTCCTCTGACCTTCTTATTGACGATGAAACTCAGAAATTGCATCGCAATTAAATACAAAAGGCACAATGCCGACTTAAGTACAAGAAGACTGATTCTTCTTTTTGTCTATGTTTTGAACCATTCATGTGACTCTAGTTATAGATTCCGATGCTTTACTTCAGGTTTACTGTATCCCTCTGACCTTCTTATTGACGACGAAACACAGAAATGGCATCGTAAGTAAATACAATAGGCACAATGCCGACTTAAGTACAAGATAACTGTCTCTTCCTACTGTCTATGTTTTGAACCATTCCTGTGACACTTGTTACAGATTCCGATGCTTCATTTCAGGTTTACTGTATCCCTTGGATCTTCTTATTGACGATGAAACACAGATAGTGCATCGGAGTAAAATACAATAGGCACAATGCCGACTTAAGTACAAGAAGACTGACTCTTCGTACTGACTATGTTTTGAACTATTCCTGTGACACTAGTTATAAATTCCGATGATTCACTTCAGGTGTACTGTATCCCTAGGACCTTCTTATTGACGATGAAACACAGAAATTGCATCGGAATTAAATACAAAAGGCACAATGCCGACTTAAATACAAGAAGACTGACTCTTCTTACTGACTATGTTTTGAACCATTTATTTGAGACTAGTTACAGATTCCGATGCTTCACTTCAGGTTTACTGTATCCCTCTGACCTTCTTTTTGACGATGAAACACAGAAATTGCATCGGAATTAAATAGAAAATCCATAATGCCGACTTAAGTACAAGAAGACTGACTCTTCCTACTGTCAATGTTTTGAACCATACCTGTGACACTCGTTATAGATTCCGATGCTTCACCTCAGATTTACTGTATCACTTGGACCTTCTTATTGACGATGAAACACAGAAATTGCATCGGAATTAAATACAAAAGGCACAATGCCAACTTAGGTACAAGAAGACTGACTCCTCTTACTGACTCTTTTTAATTATTCCTGTGACACTAGTTATAGATTCCGATGCTTCACTTCAGGTTTACTGTATCCCTCTGACCTTCTTACTGACGACGAAACACAGAAATTGCATCGGAATTAAATACAAAAGGCACAATGTCGACTAAAGGACAAGAAGACCGACCCTTCTTACTGTCAATGTTTTGAACCATTACTGTGACATTAGTTACAGATTCCGATGCTTCACTTCAGGTTTACTGTATCCCTCTGACCTTCTTATTGACGATGAAACACAGAAATTGCATCGGAATTAGATACAAAAGGCACAATGCCGACTTAAGTACAAGAAGACTGACTCTTCGTACTGACTATGTTTTGAACTATTCCTGTGACACTAGTTATAGATTCCGATTATTCACTTCAGGTGTACTGTATCCCTAGGACTTTCTTATTGACGATGTAACACAGAAATTGTATCGGAATTAAATTGAAAAGGCACAATGCTGACTTAAGTACAAGAAGACTGACTCCTCTTACTGACTATGTTTTGAACCAGTCCTGTGACACTAGTTACAAATTCCGATGCTTCACTTCAGGTTTACTGTATCCCTCTGACCTTCTTATTGACGATGAAACACAGATATTGCATCGGAATTAAATAGAAAAGGCACAATGCCGACTTAAGTACAAGAAGACTGACTCTTCTTACTGACTATGATCTGAACCATTCCTGTAACACTAGTTATAGATTCCGATGCTTCACTTCGGGTTTACTGTATCCCTCTGACCTTCTTATTGACGATGAAACACAGAAATTGCATCGGGATTAAATAGAAAAGGCACAATGCCGTCTTAAGTACAAGAAGACTGACTCTTCTTACTATCTATGTTTTGAACCATTCCTGTGACGCTAGTTACCGATTCCGATGCTTCACGTCAGGTTTACTGTATACCTCTGACCTTCTTATTGACGATGAAACACAGAAATTGCATCGGAATTAAATAAAAGAGGCACAATGCCGACTTAAGTACAAGAAGACTGACTCTTCCTACTGTCTATGTTTTGAACCATTCCTGTGACACTAGTTATAGATTACGATGCTTCACTTCAGGTTTACTGTATCCCTTGGACGATCTTATTGACGATGAAACACAGAAATTGCATCGGAATTAAATAGAAAAGGCACAATGCCGACTTAAGTACAAGAAGACTGACTCTTCGTACTGACTATGTTTTGAACTATTCCTGTGACACTAGTTATAGATTCCGATGATTCACTTCAGGTGTACTGTATCGCTAGGACGTTCTTATTGACGATGAAACACAGAAATTGCATCGGAATTAAATACAAAAGGCACAATGCCGACTTAGGTACAAGAAGACTGACTCTTCTTACTGACTGTTTTTAACCATTCCTGTGACACTAGTTATAGATTCCGATGCTTCACTTCAGGTTTACTGTATCCCTCTGACCTTCTTTTTGACGATGAAACTCAGAAATTGCATCGGAATTAAATAGAAAATCCATAATGCCGACTTAAGTACAAGAAGACTGACTCTTCCTACTGTCAATGTTTTGAACCATACCTGTGACACTAGTTATAGATTCCGATGCTTCACCTCAGATTTACTGTATCACTTGGACCTTCTTATTGACGATGAAACACAGAAATTGCATCGGAATTAAATACAAAAGGCACAATGCCAACTTAGGTACAAGAAGACTGACTCCTCTTACTGACTGTTTTTAACCATTCCTGTGACACTAGTTATAGATTCCGATGCTTCACTTCAGGTTTACTGTATCCCTCTGACCTTCTTATTGACGACGAAACACAGAAATTGCATCGGAATTAAATACAAAAGGCACAATGTCGACTAAAGGACAAGAAGACTGACCCTTCTTACTGTCAATGTTTTGAACCATTCCTGTGACATTAGTTACAGATTCCGATGCTTCACTTCATTTTTACTGTATCCCTCTGACCTTCTTATTGACGATGAAACACAGAAATTGCATCGGAATTAGATACAAAAGGCACAATGCCGACTTAAGTACAAGAAGACTGACTCTTCGTACTGCCTATGTTTTGAACTATTCCTGTGACACTAGTTATAGATTCCGATTATTCAATTCAGGTGTACTGTATCCCTAGGACCTTCTTATTGACGATGTAACACAGAAATTGTATCGGAATTAAATAGAAAAGGCAGAATGCTGACTTAAGTACAAGAAGACTGACTCCTCTTACTGACTATGTTTGGAACCAGTCCTGTGACACTAGTTACAGATTCCGATGCTTCACTTCAGGTTTACTGTATCCCTCTGACCTTCTTATTGACGATGAAACACAGATATTGCATCGGAATTAAATAGAAAAGGCACAATGCCGACTTAAGTACAAGAAGACGGACTCTTCTAACTGACTATGTTCTGAACCATTCCTGTAACACTAGTTATAGATTCCGATGCTTCACTTCTGGTTTACTGTATCCCTCTGACCTTCTTATTGACGATGAAACACAGAAATTGCATCGGGATTAAATAGAAAAGGCACAATGCCGTCTTAAGTACAAGAAGACTGACTCTTCTTACTATCTATGTTTTGAACCATTCCTGTGACGCTAGTTACAGATTCCGATGCTTCACGTCAGGTTTACTGTATACCTCTGACCTTCTTATTGACGATGAAACACAGAAATTGCATCGGAATTAAATAAAAGAGGCACAATGCCGACTTAAGTACAAGAAGACTGACTCTTCCTACTGTCTATGTTTTGAACCATTCCTGTGACACTAGTTATAGATTACGATGCTTCACTTCAGGTTTACTGTATCCCTTGGACGTTCTTATTGACGATGAAACACAGAAATTGCATCGGAATTAAATACAAAACGCACAATACCGACTTAAGTACAAGAAGACTGACTCTTCGTACTGACAATGTTTTGAACTATTCCTGTGACACTAGTTATAGATTCCGATGATTCACTTCAGGTGTACTGTATCCCTAGGACCTTCTTATTGACGATGAAACACAGAAATTGCATCGGAATTAAATACAAAAGGCACAATGCTGACTTAAGTACAAGAAGACTGACTCTTCTTACTGACTATGTTTTGAACCATTTATTTGAGACTAGTTACTGATTCCGATGCTTCACTTCAGGTTTACTGTATCCCTCTGACCTTCTTTTTGACGATGAAACACAGAAATTGCATCGGAATTAAATAGAAAATCCATAATGACGACTTAAGTACAAGAAGACTGACTCTTCCTACTGTCAATGTTTTGAACCATACCTGTGACACTAGTTATAGATTCCGATGCTTCACCTCAGATTTACTGTATCACTTGGACCTTCTTATTGACGATGAAACACAGAAATTGCATCGGAATTAAATACAAAAGGCACAATGCCAACTTAGGTACAAGAAGACTGACTCTTCTTACTGACTCTTTTTAATTATTCCTGTGACACTAGTTATAGATTCCGATGCTTCACTTCAGGTTTACTGTATCCCTCTGACCTTCTTATTGACGACGAAACACAGAAATTGCATCGGAATTAAATACAAAAGGCTCAATGTCGACTAAAGGACAAGAAGACTGACCCTTCTTACTGTCAATGTTTTGAACCATTACTGTGTCATTAGTTACAGATTCCGATGCTTCACTTCAGGTTTACTGTATCCCTCTGACCTTCTTATTGACGATGAAACACAGAAATTGCATCGGAATCAGATACAAAAGGCACAATGCTGACTTAAGTACAAGAAGACTGACTCTTCGTACTGACTATGTTTTGAACTATTCCTGTGACACTAGTTATAGATTCCGATTATTCACTTCAGGTGTACTGTATCCCTAGGACTTTCTTATTGACGATGTAACACAGAAATTGTATCAGAATTAAATAGAAAAGGCACAATGCTGACTTAAGTACAAGAAGACTGACTCCTCTTACTGACTATGTTTTGAACCAGTCCTGTGACACTAGTTACAGATTCCGATGCTTCACTTCAGGTTTACTGTATCCCTCTGACCTTCTTATTGACGATGAAACACAGATATTGCATCGGAATTAAATAGAAAAGGAACAATGCCGACTTAAGTACAAGAAGACTGACTCTTCTTACTGACTATGATCTGAACCATTCCTGTAACACTAGTTATAGATTCCGATGCTTCACTTCTGGTTTACTGTATCCCTGTGACCTTCTTATTGACGATGAAACACAGAAATTGCATCGGGATTAAATAGAAAAGGCACAATGCCGTCTTAAGTACAAGAAAACTGACTCTTCTTACTATCTATGTTTTGAACCATTCCTGTGACGCTAGTTACAGATTCCGATGCTTCACGTCAGGTTTACTGTATACCTCTGACCTTCTTATTGACGATGAAACACAGAAATTGCATCGGAATTAAATAAAAGAGGCACAATGCCGACTTAAGTACAAGAAGACTGACTCTTCCTACTGTCTATGTTTTGAACCATTCCTGTGACACTAGTTATAGATTACGATGCTTCACTTCAGGTTTACTGTATCCCTTGGACGATCTTATTGACGATGAAACACAGAAATTGCATCGGAATTAAATACAAAACGCAAAATGCCGACTTAAGTACAAGAAGACTGACTCTTCGTACTGACTATGTTTTGAACTATTCCTGTGACACTAGTTATAGATTCCGATGATTCACTTCAGGTGTACTGTATCCCTAGGACATTCTTATTGACGATGAAACACAGAAATTGCATCGGAATTAAATACAAAAGGCACAATGCCGACTTAGGTACAAGTAGACTGACTCTTCTTACTGACTGTTTTTAACCATTCCTGTGACACTAGTTATAGATTCCGATGCTTCACTTCAGGTTTACTGTATCCCTCTGACCTTCTTTTTGACGATGAAACTCAGAAATTGCATCGGAATTAAATAGAAAATCCATAATGCCGACTTAAGTACAAGAAGACTGACTCTTCCTACTGTCAATGTTTTGAACCATACCTGTGACACTAGTTATAGATTCCGATGCTTCACCTCAGATTTACTGTATCACTTGGACCTTCTTATTGACGATGAAACACAGAAATTGCATCGGAATTAAATACAAAAGCCACAATGCCAACTTAGGTACAAGAAGACTGACTCTTCTTACTGACTGTTTTTAACCATTCCTGTGACACTAGTTATAGATTCCGATGCTTCACTTCAGGTTTACTGTATCCCTCTGACCTTCTTATTGACGACGAAACACAGAAATTGCATCGGAATTAAATACAAAAGGCACAATGTCGACTAAAGGACAAGAAGACTGACCCTTCTTACTGTCAATGTTTTGAACCATTCCTGTGACATTAGTTACAGATTCCGATGCTTCACTTCAGGTTTACTGTATCCCTCTGACCTTCTTATTGACGATGAAACACAGATAGTGCATCGGAGGTAAATACAAAAGGCACAATGCCGACTTAAGTACAAGAAGACTGACTCTTCCTACTGTCAATGCTTTGAACCATTCCTGTGAGACTAGTTATTGATTCCGATGCTTCACTTAAGGTTTACTGTATCCCTCTGACCTCCTTTTTGACAATGAAAAACAGAAATTGCATCGGAATTAATTTGAAAAGGCACAATGCCGACTTAAGAACAAGAAGACTGACTCATCTTACTGTCAATGATTGGAACCATTCCTGTGACACTAGTTATAGATTCCGATGCTTCACCTCAGATTTACTGTATCCCTTGGACCTTCTAATTGACGATGAAACACAGAAATTGCATCGGAATTAAATACAAAAGGCACAATGCCGACTTAAGTACAAGAAGACTGACTCTTCTTGCTGTCTATGTTTTTAACCATTCCTGTGACACTAGTTATAGATTCCGATGCTTCACTTCAGGTTTACTGTATCCCTTGGACCTTCTTATTCACGACGAAACACAGAAATTGCATCGGAATTAAATACTTAAGGCACAAGGCCGACTTAAGTACATGTAGAATGAATCTTACTACTGTCTATGTTTTGAACCATTCCTGTGACACTTGCTATAGATTCCGATGCTTCATTTCAGGTTTACTGTATCACATGGATCTTCTTATTGACGATGAAACACAGAAATTGCATCGGAAATAAATACAAAAGGCACAATGCCGACTTAAGTACAGGAAGACCGACTCTTCTTACTGACTATGATTTGAACCATTCCTGTGACACTAGTTACAGATTCCGATGCTTCACTTCAGGTTAACTGTATCCCTCTGACCTACTTATTGACGATGAAACACAGAAATTGCATCGGAAATAAATACAAAAGGCACGATGCCGACTTAAGTACATGTAGAATGAATCTTCCTACTGTCTATGTTTTGAACCATTCCTGTGACACTTGTTATAGATTCCGATGCTTCATTTCAGGTTTACTGTAACTCTTGGATCTTCTTATTGACGATGAAACACAGATAGTGCATCGGAGTTAAATACGAAAGGCACAATACCGACTTAAGTACAAGAAGACTGGCTCTTCTTACTGACTGTTTTGAACCATTCCTGTGACACTAGTTATAGATTCCGATGCTTCACTTCAAGTTTGCTGTATCCCTCTGACCTTCTTATTGACGATGAAACTCAGAAATTGCATCGCAATTAAATACAAAAGGCACAATGCCGACTTAAGTACAAGAAGACTGATTCTTCTTTTTGTCTATGTTTTGAACCATTCATGTGACTCTAGTTATAGATTCCGATGCTTTACTTCAGGTTTACTGTATCCCTTGGACCTTCTTATTGACGACGAAACACAGAAATTGCATCGGAATTAAATACAAAAGGCACAATGCCGACTTAAGTACAAGAAGACAGACCCTTCTTACCGTCTATGTTTTGAACCATTCCTGTGACACTAGTTATAGATTCCGCTGCTTCACTTCAGGTTTACTGTATCCCTCTGACCTTCTAATTGACGATGAAACACAGATATTGCATCGGAATTAGATACAAAAGGCACAATGCCGACTTAAGTACAAGAAGGCTGGCTTTTCGTACTGACTATGTTTTGAACCATTCCTGTGACACTAGTTATAGAATCCGATGATTCACTTCAGGAGTACTGTATCCCTTGGACTTTCTTATTGACGATGAAACACAGAAATTCCATCGGAATTAAATAGAAATGGCACAATGCTGACTTAAGTACAAGAAGACTGACTCTTCTTACTGACTATGTTTGGAACCATTCCGGTGACACTAGTTATAGATTCCGATGCTTCACTACAGGTTTACTGTATCCCTCTGTCCTTCTTATTGACGATGAAACACAGATATTGCATCGGAATTAAATAGAAAAGGCAATGTTTTGAACCATTCCTGTGACACTACTTATAGATTCCGATGCTTCACTTCAGGTTTACTGTATCCCTCTGACCTTCTTATTGACGATGAAACTCAGAAGTTGCATCGGAAGTAAATACAAAAGGCACAATGCCGACTTAAGTACAAGAAGACTGACTCTTCTTTTTCTCTATGTTTTGAACCATTCCTGTGACACTAGTTATAGATTCCGATGCTTCACTTCAGGTTTACTGTATCCCTTGGACCTTCTTATTGACGACGAAACACAGAAATGGCATCGTAAGTAAATACAATAGGCACAATGCCGACTTAAGTACAAGATAACTGTCTCTTCCTACTGTCTATGTTTTGAACCATTCCTGTGACACTTGTTACAGATTCCGATGCTTCATTTCAGGTTTACTGTATCCCTTGGATCTTCTTATTGACGATGAAACACAGATAGTGCATCGGAGTAAAATACAATAGGCACAATGCCGACTTAAGTACAAGAAGATTGACTCTTCCAACTGTCTATGTTTTGAACCATTTATTTGAGACTAGTTACAGATTCCGATGCTTCACTTCAGGATTACTGTATCCCTCTGACCTTCTTATTGACGATGAAACACAGAAATTGCATCGGAATTAGATACAAAAGGCACAATGCCGACTTAAGTACAAGAAGACTGACTCTTCGTACTGACTATGTTTTGAACTATTCCTGTGACACTAGTTATACATTCCGATTATTCACTTCAGGTGTACTGTATCCCTAGGACCTTCTTATTGACGATGTAACACAGAAATTGTATCGGAATTAAATAGAAAAGGCACAATGCTGACTTAAGTACAAGAAGACTGACTCCTCTTACTGACTATGTTTTGAACCAGTCCTGTGACACTAGTTACAGATTCCGATGCTTCACTTCAGGTTTACTGTATCCCTCTGACCTTCTTATTGACGATGAAACACAGATATTGCATCGGAATTAAATAGAAAAGGCACAAGCCGACTTAAGTACAAGGAGACTGACTCTTCTTACTGACTATGTTCTGAACCATTCCTGTAACACTAGTTATAGATTCCGATGCTTCACTTCTGGTTTACTGTATCCCTCTGACCTTCTTATTGACGATGAAACACAGAAATTGCATCGGGATTAAATAGAAAAGGCACAATGCCGTCTTAAGTACAAGAAGACTGACTCTTCTTACTATCTATGTTTTGAACCATTCCTGTGACGCTAGTTACAGATTCCGATGCTTCACGTCAGGTTTACTGTATACCTCTGACCTTTTTATTGACGATGAAACACAGAAATTGCATCGGAATTAAATAAAAGAGGCACAATGCCGACTTAAGTACAAGAAGACTGACTCTTCCTACTGTCTATGATTTGAACCATTCCTGTGACACTAGTTATAGATTACGATGCTTCACTTCAGGTTTACTGTTTCCCTTGGACGTTCTTATTGACGATGAAACACAGAAATTGCATCGGAATTAAATAGAAAAGGCACAATGCCGACTTAAGTACAAGAAGACTGACTCTTCGTACTGACTATGTTTCGAACTATTCCTGTGACACTAGTTATAGATTCCGATGATTCACTTCAGGTGTACTGTATCCCTAGGACCTTCTTATTGACGATGAAACACAGAAATTGCATCGGAATTAAATACAATAGGCACAATGCCGACTTAAGTACAAGAAGACTGACTCTTCTTACTGACTATGTTTTGAACCATTTATTTGAGACTAGTTACAGATTCCGATGCTTCACTTCAGATGAAACACAGAAATTGCATCGGAATTAAATAGAAAATCCATAATGCCGACTTAAGTACAAGAAGACTGACTCTTCCTACTGTCAATGTTTTGAAAAATACCTGTGACACTAGTTATTGATTCCGATGCTTCACCTCAGATTTACTGTATCACTTGGACCTTCTTATTGACGATGAAACACAGAAATTGCATCGGAATTTAATACAAAAGGCACAATGCCAACTTAGGTACAAGAAGACTGACTCCTCTTACTGACTCTTGTTAATTATTCCTGTGACACTAGTTATAGATTCCGATGCTTCACTTCAGGTTTACTGTATCCCTCTGACCTTCTTATTGACGACGAAACACAGAAATTGCATCGGAATTAAATACAAAAGGCACAATGTCGACTAAAGGACAAGAAGACTGACCCTTCTTACTGTCAATGTTTTGAACCATTACTGTGACATTAGTTACAGATTCCGATGCTTCACTTCAGGTTTACTGTATCCCTCTGACCTTCTTATTGACGATGAAACACAGAAATTGCATCGGAATTAGATACAAAAGGCACAATGCCGACTTAAGTACAAGAAGACAGACTCTTCGTACTGACTATGTTTTGAACTATTCCTGTGACACTAGTTATAGATTCCGATTATTCACTTCAGGTGTACTGTATCCCTAGGACTTTCTTATTGACGATGTAACACAGAAATTGTATCAAAATTAAATAGAAAAGGGACAATGCTGACTTAAGTACAAGAAGACTGACTCCTCTTACTGACTATGATTTGAACCAGTCCTGTGACACTAGTTACAGATTCCGATGCTTCACGTCAGGTTTACTGTATCCCTCTGACCTTCTTATTGACGATGAAACACAGATATTGCATCGGAATTAAATAGAAAAGGCACAATGCCGACTTAAGTACAAGAAGACTGACTCTTCTTACTGACTATGATCTGAACCATTCCTGTAACACTAGTTATAGTTTCCGATGCTTCACTTCTGGGTTTACTGTATCCCTCTGACCTTCTTATTGACGATGAAACACAGAAATTGCATCGGGATTAAATAGAAAAGGCACAATGCCGTCTTAAGTACAAGAAGACTGACTCTTCTTACTATCTATGTTTTGAACCATTCCTGTGACGCTAGTTACAGATTCCGATGCTTCACGTCAGGTTTACTGTATACCTCTGACCTTCTTATTGACGATGAAACACAGAAATTGCATCGGAATTAAATAAAAGAGGCACAATGCCGACTTAAGTACAAGAAGACTGACTCTTCCTACTGTCTATGTTTTGAACCATTCCTGTGACACTAGTTATAGATTACGATGCTTCACTTCAGGTTTACTGTATCCCTTGGACGATCTTATTGACGATGAAACACAGAAATTGCATCGGAATTAAATACAAAACGCAAAATGCCGACTTAAGTACAAGAAGACTGACTCTTCGTACTGACTATGTTTTGAACTATTCCTGTGACACTAGTTATAGATTCCGATGATTCACCTCAGGTGTACTGTATCCCTAGGACCTTCTTATTGACGATGAAACACAGCAATTGCATCGGAATTAAATACAAAAGGCACAATGCCGACTTAAGTACAAGAAGACTGACTCTTCTTACTGACTATGTTTTGAACCATTTATTTGAGACTAGTTACAGATTCCGATGCTTCACTTCAGGTTTACTGTATCCCTCTGACCTTCTTATTGACGATGAAACACAGAAATTGCATCGGAATTAAATAAAAGAGGCACAATGCCGACTTAAGTACAAGAAGACTGACTCTTCCTACTGTCTATGTTTTTAACCATTCCTGTGACACTAGTTATAGATTCCGATGCTTCACTTCAGGTTTACTGTATCCCTCTGACCTTCTTTTTGACGATGAAACTCAGAAATTGCATCGGAATTAAATAGAAAATCCATAATGCCGACTTAAGTACAAGAAGACTGACTCTTCCTACTGTCAATGTTTTGAACCATACCTGTGACACTAGTTATAGATTCCGATGCTTCACCTCAGATTTACTGTATCACTTGGACCTTCTTATTGACGATGAAACACAGAAATTGCATCGGAATTAAATACAAAAGGCACAATGCCAACTTAGGTACAAGAAGACTGACTCTTCTTACTGACTGTTTTTAACCATTCCTGTGACACTAGTTATAGATTCCGATGCTTCACTTCAGGTTTACTGTATCCCTCTGACCTTCTTGTTGACGACGAAACACAGAAATTGCATCGGAATTAAATACAAAAGGCACAATGTCGACTAAAGGACAAGAAGACTGACCCTTCTTGCTGTCAATGTTTGAACCATTCCTGTGACATTAGTTACAGATTCCGATGCTTCACTTCAGGTTTACTGTATCCCTCTGACCTTCTTATTGACGATGAAACACAGAAATTGCATCGGAATTAGATACAAAAGGCACAATGCCGACTTAAGTACAAGAAGACTGACTCTTCGTACTGACTATGTTTTGAACTATTCCTGTGACACTAGTTATAGATTCCGATTATTCAATTCAGGTGTACTGTATCCCTAGGACCTTCTTATTGACGATGTAACACAGAAATTGTATCGGAATTAAATAGAAAAGGCACAATGCTGACATAAGTACAAGAAGACTGACTCCTCTTACTGACTATGTTTGGAACCAGTCCAGTGACACTAGTTACAGATTCCGATGCTTCACTTCAGGTTTACTGTATCCCTCTGACCTTCTTATTGACGATGAAACACAGATATTGCATCGCAATTAAATAGAAAAGGCACAATGCCGACTTAAGTACAAGAAGACGGACTCTTCTTACTGACTATGTTCTGAACCATTCCTGTAACACTAGTTATAGATTCCGATGCTTCACTTCTGGTTTACTGTATCCCTCTGACCTTCTTATTGACGATGAAACACAGAAATTGCATCGGGATTAAATAGAAAAGGCACAGTGCCGTCTTAAGTACAAGAAGACTGACTCTTCTTACAATCTATGTTTTGAACCATTCCTGTGACGCTAGTTACAGATTCCGATGCTTCACGTCAGGTTTACTGTATACCTCTGACCTTCTTATTGACGATGAAACACAGAAATTGCATCGGAATTAAATAAAAGAGGCACAATGCCGACTTAAGTACAAGAAGACTGCCCCTTCCTACTGTCTATGTTTTGAACCATTCCTGTGACACTAGTTATAGATTACGATGCTTCACTTCAGGTTTACTGTATCCCTTGGACGTTCTTATTGACGATGAAACACAGAAATTGCATCGGAATTAAATACAAAACGCACAATGCCGACTTAAGTACAAGAAGACTGACTCTTCGTACTGGACTATGTTTTGAACTATTCCTGTGACACTAGTTATAGATTCCGATGATTCACTTCAGGTGTACTGTATCCCTAGGACCTTCTTATTGACGATGAAACACAGCAATTGCATCGGAATTAAATACAAAAGGCACAATGCCGACTTGAGTACAAGAAGACTGACTCTTCTTACTGACTATGTTTTGAACCATTTATTTGAGACTAGTTACAGATTCCGATGCTTCACTTCAGGTTTACTGTATCCCTCTGACCTTCTTTTTGACGATGAAACACAGAAATTGCATCGGAATTAAATAGAAAGTCCATAATGCCGACTTAAGTACAAGAAGACTGACTCTTCCTACTGTCAATGTTTTGAACCATACCTGTGACACTAGTTATAGATTCCGATGCTTCACCTCAGATTTACTGTATCACTTGGACCTTCTTATTGACGATGAAACACAGAAATTGCATCGGAATTAAATACAAAAGGCATAATGCCAACTTAGGTACAAGAAGACTGACTCTTCTTACTGACTCTTTTTAATTATTCCTGTGACACTAGTTATAGATTCCGATGCTTCACTTCAGGTTTACTGTATCCCTCTGACCTTCTTATTGACGACGAAACACAGAAATTGCATCGGAATTAAATACAAAAGGCACAATGTCGACTAAAGGACAAGAAGACTGACCCTTCTTACTGTCAATGTTTTGAAGCATTACTGTGACATTAGTTACAGATTCCGATGCTTCACTTCAGGTTTACTGTATCCCTCTGACATTCTTATTGACGATGAAACGCAGAAATTGCATCGGAATTAGATACAAAAGGCACAATGCCGACTTAAGTACAAGAAGACTGACTCTTCGTACTGACTATGTTTTGAACTATTCCTGTGACACTAGTTATAGATTCCGATTATTCACTTCAGGTGTACTGTATCCCTAGGACTTTCTTATTGACGATGTAACACAGAAATTGTATCGGAATTAAATAGAAAAGGCACAATGCTGACTTAAGTACAAGAAGACTGACTCCTCTTACTGACTATGTTTTAAACCAGTCCTGTGACACTAGTTACAGATTCCGATGCTTCACTTCAGGTTTACTGTATCCCTCTGACCTTCTTATTGACGATGAAACACAGATATTGCATCGGAATAAAATAGAAAAGGAACAATGCCGACTTAAGTACAAGAAGACTGACTCTTCTTACTGACTATGATCTGAACCATTCCTGTAACACTAGTTATAGATTCCGATGCATCACTTCTGGTTTACTGTATCCCTCTGACCTTCTTATTGACGATGAAACACAGAAATTGCATCGGGATTAAATAGAAAAGGCACAATGCCGTCTTAAGTACAAGAAAACTGACTCTTCTTACTATCTATGTTTTGAACCATTCCTGTGACGCTAGTTACAGATTCCGATGCTTCACGTCAGGTTTACTGTATACCTCTGACCTTCTTATTGACGATGAAACACAGAAATTGCATCGGAATTAAATAAAAGAGGCACAATGCCGACTTAAGTACAAGAAGACTGACCCTTCCTACTGTCTATGTTTCGAACCATTCCTGTGCACTAGTTATAGATTACGATGCTTCACTTCAGGTTTACTGTATCCCTCTGACCTTCGTTGTGACGATGAAACTCAGAAATTGCATCGGAATTAAATAGAAAATCCATAATGCCGACTTAAGTACAAGAAGACTGACTCTTCCTACTGTCAATGTTTTGAACCATACCTGTGACACTAGTTATAGATTCCGATGCTTCACCTCAGATTTACTGTATCACTTGGACCTTCTTATTGACGATGAAACACAGAAATTGCATCGGAATTAATACAAAAGGCACAATGCCAACTTAGGTACAAGAAGACTGACTCTTCTTACTGACTGTTTTTAACCATTCCTGTGACACTAGTTATAGATTCCGATGCTTCACTTCAGGTTTACTGTATCCCTCTGACCTTCTTATTGACGACGAAACACAGAAATTGCATCGGAATTAAATACAAAAGGCACAATGCCGACTTAAGTACAAGAAGACTGACTCTTCCTACTGTCTATGTTTTGAACCATTCCTGTGACACTAGTTATAGATTACGATGCTTCACTTCAGGTTTACTGTATCCCTTGGACGTTCTTATTGACGATGAAACACAGAAATTGCATCGGAATTAAATACAAAACGCACAATGCCGACTTAAGTACAAGAAGACTGACTCTTCGTACTGACTATGTTTTGAACTATTCCTGTGACACTAGTTATAGATTCCGACGATTCACTTAGGTGTACTGTATCCCTAGGACTTTCTTATTGACGATGAAACACAGAAATTGCATCGGAATTAAATACAAAAGGCACAATGCCGACTTAAGTACAAGAAGACTGACTCTTCTTACTGACTATGTTTTGAACCATTTATTTGAGACTAGTTACAGATTCCGATGCTTCACTTCAGGTTTACTGTATCCCTCTGACCTTCTTTTTGACGATGAAACACAGAAATTGCATCGGAATTAAATAGAAAATCCATAATGCCCGACTTAAGTACAAGAAGACTGACTCTTCCTACTGTCAATGTTTTGAACCATACCTGTGACACTAGTTATAGATTCCGATGCTTCACCTCAGATTTACTGTATCACTTGGACCTTCTTATTGACGATGAAACACAGAAATTGCATCGGAATTAAATACAAAAGGCACAATGCCGACTTAGGTACAAGAAGACTGACTCTTCTTACTGACTGTTTTTAACCATTCCTGTGACACTAGTTATAGATTCCGATGCTTCACTTCAGGTTTACTGTATCCCTCTGACCTTCTTTTTGACGATGAAACTCAGAAATTGCATCGGAATTAAATAGAAAATCCATAATGCCGACTTAAGTACAAGAAGACTGACTCTTCCTACTGTCAATGTTTTGAACCATACCTGTGACACTAGTTATAGATTCCGATGCTTCACCTCAGATTTACTGTATCACTTGGACCTTCTTATTGACGATGAAACACAGAAATTGCATCGGAATTAAATACAAAAGGCACAATGCCAACTTAGGTACAAGAAGACTGACTCTTCTTACTGACTGTTTTTAACCATTCCTGTGACACTAGTTATAGATTCCGATGCTTCACCTTCAGGTTTACTGTATCCCTTCTGACCTTCTTATTGACGACGAAACACAGAAATTGCATCGGAATTAAATACAAAAGCACAATGTCGACTAAAGGACAAGAAGACTGACCCTTCTTACTGTCAATGTTTTGAACCATTCCTGTGACATTAGTTACAGATTCCGATGCTTCACTTCAGGTTTACTGTATCCCTCTGACCTTCTTATTGACGATGAAACACAGAAATTGCATCGGAATTAGATACAAAAGCACAATGCCGACTTAAGTACAAGAAGACTGACTCTTCGTACTGACTATGCTTTGAACTATTCCTGTGACACTAGTTATAGATTCCGATTATTCAATTCAGGTGTACTGTATCCCTAGTACCTTCTTATTGACGATGTAACACAGAAATTGTATCGGATCGGAATTAAATAGAAAAGGCACAATGCTGACATAAGTACAAGAAGACTGACTCCCTCTTACTGACTATGTTTGGAACCAGTCCTGTGACACTAGTTACAGATTCCGATGCTTCACTTCAGGTTTACTGTATCCCTCTGACCTTCTTATTGACGATGAAACACAGATATTGCATCGCAATTAAATAGAAAAGGCACAATGCCGACTTAAGTACAAGAAGACGGACTCTTCTTACTGACTATGTTCTGAACCATTCCTGTAACACTAGTTATAGATTCCGATGCTTCACTTCTGGTTTACTGTATCCCTCTGACCTTCTTATTGACGATGAAACACAGAAATTGCATCGGGATTAAATAGAAAAGGCACAGTGCCGTCTTAAGTACAAGAAGACCGACTCTTCTTACTATCTATGTTTTGAACCATTCCTGTGACGCTAGTTACAGATTCCGATGCTTCACGTCAGGTTTACTGTATACCTCTGACCTTCTTATTGACGATGAAACACAGAAATTGCATCGGAATTAAATAAAAGAGGCACAATGCCGACTTAAGTACAAGAAGACTGACTCTTCCTAATGTCTATGTTTTGAACCATTCCTGTGACACTAGTTATAGATTACGATGCTTCACTTCAGGTTTACTGTATCCCTTGGACGTTCTTATTGACGATGAAACACAGAAATTGCATCGGAATTAAATACAAAACGCACAATGCCGACTTAAGTACAAGAAGACTGACTCTTCGTACTGACTATGTTTTGAACTATTCCTGTGACACTAGTTATAGATTCCGATGATTCACTTCAGGTGTACTGTATCCCTAGGACCTTCTTATTGACGATGAAACACAGAAATTGCATCGGAATTAAATACAAAAGGCACAATGCCGACTTAAGTACAAGAAGACTGACTCTTCTTACTGACTATGTTTTGAACCATTTATTTGAGACTAGTTACAGATTCCGATGCTTCACTTCAGGTTTACTGTATCCCTCTGACCTTCTTTTTGACGATGAAACACAGAAATTGCATCGGAATTAAATAGAAAATCCATAATGCCGACTTAAGTTCAAGAAGACTGACTCTTCCTACTGTCAATGTTTTGAACCATACCTGTGACACTAGTTATAGATTCCGATGCTTCACCTCAGATTTACTGTATCACTTGGACCTTCTTATTGACGATGAAACACAGAAATTGCATCGGAATTAAATACAAAAGGCACAATGCCAACTTAGGTACAAGAAGACTGACTCTTCTTACTGACTCTTTTTAATTATTCCTGTGACACTAGTTATAGATTCCGATGCTTCACTTCAGGTTTACTGTATCCCTCTGACCTTCTTATTGACGACGAAACACAGAAATTGCATCGGAATTAAATACAAAAGGCACAATGTCGACTAAAGGACAAGTAGACTGACCCTTCTTACTGTCAATGTTTTGAACCATTACTGTGACATTAGTTACAGATTCCGATGCTTCACTTCAGGTTTACTGTATCCCTCTGACATTCTTATTGACGATGAAACGCAGAAATTGCATCGGAATTAGATACAAAAGGCACAATGCCGACTTAAGTACAAGAAGACTGACTCTTCGTACTGACTATGTTTTGAACTATTCCTGTGACACTAGTTATAGATTCCGATTATTCACTTCAGGTGTACTGTATCCCTCGGACTTTCGTATTGACGATGTAACACAGAAATTGTATCGGAATTAAATAGAAAAGGCACAATGCTGACTTAAGTACAAGAAGACTGACTCCTCTTACTGACTATGTTTTGAACCAGTCCTGTGACACTAGTTACAGATTCCGATGCTTCACTACAGGTTTACTGTATCCCTCTGACCTTCTTATTGACGATGAAACACAGATATTGCATCGGAATAAAATAGAAAAGGAACAATGCCGACTTAAGTACAAGAAGACTGACTCTTCTTACTGACTATGATCTGAACCATTCCTGTAACACTAGTTATAGATTCCGATGCTTCACTTCTGGTTTACTGTATCCCTCTGACCTTCTTATTGACGATGAAACACAGAAATTGCATCGGGATTAAATAGAAAAGGCACAATGCCGTCTTAAGTACAAGAAAACTGACTCTTCTTACTATCTATGTTTTGAACCATTCCTGTGACGCTAGTTACAGATTCCGATGCTTCACGTCAGGTTTACTGTATACCTCTGACCTTCTTATTGACGATGAAACACAGAAATTGCATCGGAATTAAATAAAAGAGGCAGAATGCCGACTTAAGTACAAGAAGACTGACTCTGCCTACTGTCTATGTTTCGAACCATTCCTGTGACACTAGTTATAGATTACGATGCTTCACTTCAGGTTTACTGTATCCCTTGGACGATCTTATTGACGATGAAACACAGAAATTGCATCGGAATTAAATACAAAACGCAAAATGCCGACTTAAGTACAAGAAGACTGACTCTTCGTACTGACTATGTTTTGAACTATTCCTGTGACACTAGATATAGATTCCGATGATTCACTTCAGGTGTACTGTATCCCTAGGACCTTCTTATTGACGATGAAACACAGAAATTGCATCGGAATTAAATACAAAAGGCACAATGCCGACTTAGGTACAAGAAGACTGACTCTTCTTACTGACTGTTTTTAACCATTCCTGTGACACTAGTTATAGATTCCGATGCTTCACTTCAGGTTTACTGTATCCCTCTGACCTTCGTTGTGACGATGAAACTCAGAAATTGCATCGGAATTAAATAGAAAATCCATAATGCCGTCTTAAGTACAATAAGACTGACTCTTAGTACTGTCAATGTTTTGAACCTTACCTGTGACACTAGTTATAGATTCCGATGCTTCACCTCAGATTTACTGTATCACTTGGACCTTCTTATTGACGATGAAACACAGAAATTGCATCGGAATTAAATACAAAAGGCACAATGCCAACTTAGGTACAAGAAGACTGACTCTTGTTACTGACTGTTTTTAACCATTCCTGTGACACTAGTTATAGATTCCGATGCTTCACTTCAGGTTTACTGTATCCCTCTGACCTTCTTATTGACGACGAAACACAGAAATTGCATCGGAATTAAATACAACAGGCACAACGTCGACTAAAGGACAAGAAGACTGACCCTTCTTACTGTCAATGTTTTGAACCATTCCTGTGACATTAGTTACAGATTCCGATGCTTCACTTCAGGTTTACTGTATCCCTCTGACCTTCTTATTGACGATGAAACACAGAAATTGCATCGGAATTAGATACAAAAGGCACAATGCCGACTTAAGTACAAGAAGCCTGACTCTTCGTACTGACTATGTTTTGAACTATTCCTGTGACACTAGTTATAGATTCCGATTATTCACTTCAGGTGTACTGTATCCCTAGGACCTTCTTATTGATGATGTAACACAGAAATTGTATCGGAATTAAATAGAAAAGGCACAATGCTTACTTAAGTACAAGAAGACTGACTCCTCTTACTGACTATGTTTGGAACCAGTCCTGTGACACTAGTTACAGATTCCGATGCTTCACTTCAGGTTTACTGTATCCCTCTGACCTTCTTATTGACGATGAAACACAGATATTGCATCGGAATTAAATAGAAAAGGCACAATGCCGACTTAAGTACAAGAAGACGGACTCTTCTTACTGACTATGTTCTGAACCATTCCTGTAACACTAGTTATAGATTCCGATGCTTCACTTCTGGTTTACTGTATCCCTCTGACCTTCTTATTGACGATGAAACACAGAAATTGCATCGGGATTAAATAGAAAAGGCGCAATGCCGTCTTAAGTACAAGAAGACTGACTCTTCTTACTATCTATGTTTGAACCATTCCTGTGACGCTAGTTACAGATTCCGATGCTTCACGTCAGGATTACTGTATACCTCTGACCTTCTTATTGACGATGAAACACAGAAATTGCATCGGAATTAAATAAAAGAGGCACAATGCCGACTTAAGTACAAGAAGACTGACTCTTCCTACTGTCTATGTTTTGAACCATTCCTGTGACACTAGTTATAGATTACGATGCTTCACTTCAGGTTTACTGTATCCCTTGGACGTTCTTATTGACGATGAAACACAGAAATTGCATCGGAATTAAATACAAAACGCACAAAGCCGACTTAAGTACGAGAAGACTGACTCTTCGTACTGACTATGTTTTGAACTATTCCTGTGACACTAGTTATAGATTCCGATGATTCACTTCAGGTGTACTGTATCCCTAGGACCTTCTTATTGACGATGAAACACAGAAATTGCATCGGAATTAAATACAAAAGGCACAATGCCGACTTAAGTACAAGAAGACTGACTCTTCTTACTGACTATGTTTTGAACCATTTATTTGAGACTAGTTACAGATTCCGATGCTTCACTTCAGGTTTACTGTATCCCTCTGACCTTCTTTTTGACGATGAAACACAGAAATTGCATCGGAATTAAATACAAAACGCACAAAGCCGACTTAAGTACAAGAAGACTGACTCTTCGTACTGACTATGTTTTGAACTATTCCTGTGACACTAGTTATAGATTCCGATGCTTCACTTCAGGTTTACTGTATCCCTTGGACGTTCTTATTGACGATGAAACACAGAAATTGCATCGGAATTAAATACAAAACGCACAATGCCGACTTAAGTACAAGAAGACTGACTCTTCTTACTGTCAATGATTTGAACCATTCCTGAGACACAAGTTATAGATTCCGATGTTTCACTTCAGATTTACTGTATCCCTTGGACCTTCTTATTGTCGATGAAACACAGAGATTGCGTCGGATTTAAATCCAAAAGGCACAATGCCGACTTAAGTACAAGAAGACTGACTCTTCTTACTGACTGTTTTGAACCATTCTTGTGACACTAGTTATAGATTCCGATGCTTCACTTCAGGTTTGCTGTCTCCCTCCGACCTTCTTATTGACGATGAAACTCAGATATTGCATCGGAATTAAATACAAGAGGCACAATGCCGACTTAAGTACAAGAAGACTGACCTTTCTTACTGTCTATGTTTTGAACCATTCCTGTGACACTAGTTATAGTTTCCGATTCTTCACTTCAGGTTTACTGTACCCTCTGACCTTCTTATTGACGATGAAACACAGAAATTGCATCGGAATTAGATACAAAAGGCACAATGCCGACTTACGTACAGGAAGACTGACTCTTCGTACTGACTATGTTTTGAACCATTCCTGTGACACTACTTATGGATTCCGATGATTCACTTCAGGTGTACTGTATCCCTTGGACCTTCTTATTGACGATGAAACACAGAAATTGCATCGGAATTAAATAGAAAAGGCACAATGCCAACTTAAGTACAAGAAGACTGACTCTTCTTACTGACTATGTTTGGAACCAATCCTGTGACACTAGTTATAGATTCCGATGCTTCACTTCAGGTTTACTGTATCCCTCTGTCCTTCTTATTGACGATGAAACACAGATATTGCATCGGAATTAAATAGAAAAGGCACAATGCCGACTTAAGTACAAGAAGACTGATTCTTCCTACTGACTATGCTTTGAACCATTCCTGTGACACTAGATATAGATCCCGATGCTTCACTTCAGGTTCACTGTATAACTCTGACTTTCATATTGACGATGAAGCAAAGAAATCGCATCGGAATTAAATAGAAAAGGCACAATGCCGACTTAAGTACAAGAAGACTGACTCTTCTTACTGACTGTTTTGAACCATTCCTGTGACACTAGTTATAGATTCCGATGCTTCACTTCAGGTTTGCTGTCTCCCTCCGACCTTCTTATTGACGATGAAACTCAGATATTGCATCGGAATTAAATACAAAAGGCACAATGCCGACTTAAATACAAGAGGACTGACTTTTCTTACTGACTATGTTTTGAACCATTCCTGTGACAATAGTTAGAGATTTCGATGCTTCACTTCAGGTTTACTGTATCCCTCTGACCTTCTTATTGACGATGAAACACTGTAATTGCGACGGAAATAAATTGAAAAGGGGATAATGCCGACTTAAGTACAAGAAGACTGACTCTTGTTACTGTCTATGTGTTGAACCATTCCTGTGACACTAGTTATAGATTCCGATGCTTCACTTCTGGTTTACTGTATCCCTTGGACCTTCGTATTGACGATGAATCTCAGAAATTGCATCGGAATAAATACAAGAGGCACAATGCCGACTTAAGTACAAGAAGACTGACTCTTCTTACTGACAATGCTTTGAACCATTCCTGTGACACGAGTTAAAGATTCCGATGCTTGACTTCAGGTTTACTGTTTCCCTCTGACTTTCTAATTGACGATGAAACACAGAAATTGCATCGGAATTAAATAGAAAAGGCACAATGCCGACTTAAGTACAAGAAGACTGACTCTTCGTACTGACTATGTTTTGAACTATTCCTGTGACACTAGTTATAAATTCCGACGCTTCACTTCAGGTTTACTGTATCCCTTGGACCTTCTTATTGACAATGAAACACAGAAATTGAATCGGAATTAAATACAAAAGGCACAATGCCGACTTAAGTACAAGAAGACTGACTCTGCTTACTGACTATGATTTGAACCATTCCTGTGACACTAGTTATAGATTCCGATGCATCACTTCAGATTAACTGTATCCCTCTGACCTACTTATTGACGATGAAACACAGAAATTGCATCGGAAATAAATACAAAAGGCACGATGCCGACTTAAGTACATGTAGAATGAATCTTCCTACTGTCTATGCTTTTGAACCATTATTGTGACACTTGTTATAGATTCCGATGCTTCATTTCAGGTTTACTGTATCCCTTGGAACTTCTTATTGACGATGAAACACAGATAGTGCATCGGAGTTAAATACAAAAGGCACAATGCCGACTTAAGTACAAGAAGACTGACTCTTCTTACTGACTGTTTTGAACCATTCCTGTGACACTAGTTAGAGATTCCGATGCTTCACTTCAGGTTTGCTGTATCCCTCTGACCTTCTTATCGACGATGAAACTCAGAAATTGCATCGGAATTAAATACAAAAATCACAATGCCGACTTAAGTACAAGAAGACTGATTCTTCTTTTTGTCTATGTTTTGAACCATTCCTGTGACTCTAGTTATAGATTCCGATGCTTTACTTCAGGTTTACTGTATCCCTTGGACCTTCTTATTGACGACGAAACACAGAAATTGCATCGGAATTAAATACAAAAGGCACAATGATGACTTAAATACAAGAAGACTGACTCTTCTTACTGATTATGTTTGGAACCATTCCTGTGACACTAGTTATAGATTCCGATTCTTCACTTCAGGTTTACTGTATCCCTCTGTCCTTCTTATTGACGATGAAACAAAGATATTGCATCGGAATTAAATGGAAAAGGCAATGTTTTGAACCATTCCTGTGACACTAGTTATAGATTCCGATGCTTCACTTCAGGTTTACTGTATCCCTCTGACCTTCTTGTTGACGATGAAACTCAGAAATTGCATCGGAAGTAAATACAATAGGCACAATGTCGACTTAAGTACAAGAAGACTGACTCTTCCTACTGTCTATGCTTTGAACCACTCCTGTGACACATGTTACAGATTCCGATGCTTCATTTCCGGTTTACTGTACCCCTTGGATCTTCTTGTTGACGATGAAACACAGACAGTGCATCGGAGTTAAATACAAAAGGCACAATGCCGACTTAAGTACAAGATGATTGACTCTTCCTACTGTCTATGCTTTGAACCATTCCTGTGAGACTAGTTATAGATTCCGATGCTTCACTTCTGGTTTACTGTATCCTTCTGACCTTCTTTTTGACGATGAAACACAGAAATTGCATCGGAATTAAATAGAAAATCCATAATGCCGACTTAAGTACAAGAAGACTGACTCTTCCTACTGTCAATGTTTGAACCATTCCTGTGACACTAGTTATAGATTCCGATGCTTCACCTCAGATTTACTGTATCACTTGGACCTTCTTATTGACGACGAAACACAGAAATTGCATCGGAATTAAATACAAAAGGCACAATGTCGACTAAAGTACAAGAAGACTGACCCTTCTTACTGTCAATGTTTTGAACCATTCCTGTGACATTAGTTACAGATTCCGATGCTTCACTTAAGGTTTACTGTATCCCTCTGACCTTCTTATTGACGATGAAACACAGAAATTGCATCGGAATTAGATACAAAAGGCACAATGCCGACTTAAGTACAAGAAGACTGACTCTTCGTACTTACTATGTTTTGAACTATTCCTGTGACACTAGTTATAGATTCCGATGATTCACTTCAGTTGTACTGTATCCCTAGGACCTTCTTATTGACGATGAAACACAGAAATTGCATCGGAACTAAATAGAAAAGGCACAATGCCGACTTAAGTACAAGAAGACTGACTCTTCTTACTGACTATGTTTGGAACCATTCCTGTGACACTAGTTACAGATTCCGGTGCTTCACTTCAGGTTTGCTGTGTCCCTCTGACCTTCTTATTGACGATGAAACACAGATATTGCATCGGAATTAAATAGAAAAGGCACAATGCCGACTTACGTACAAGAAGACTGACTCTTCTTAATGACTATGTTTTGAACCATTCCTGTGACACTAGTTATTGATTCCGATGCTTCACTGCAGATTCACTCTATCCCTCTGACCTTCTTATTGACGATGAAACAGAGAAATTGCATCGGAATTAAATTGAAAAGGAACAATGCCGACTTATGTACAAGAAGAGTGACTCTTCTTACTGTCTATGTTTGAACCATTCCTGTGACACTAGTTATAGATTCCGATGCTTCACTCCTGGTTTACTGTATCCCTTTGATATTCATTTTGACGATGAAACACAGAAATTGCATCGGGATTAAATAGAAAAGGCATAATGCCGTCTTAAGTACTAGAAGACTGACTCTTCTTACTAACTATGTTTTGAACCATTCCTGTGACGCTAGTTACAGATTGCGATGCTTCACGTCAGGTTTACTGTATGCCTCTGACCTTCTTATTGACGATGAAACACAGAAATTGCATCGGAATTAAATAGAAGAGGCACAATGCCGACTTAAGTACAAGAAGACTGACTCTTCCTACTGTCTATGTTTTGAACCATTCCTATGACACTAGTTATAGATTCCGATGCTTCACTTCAGGTTTACTGTATCCCTTGGACGTTCTTATTGACGATGAAACACAGAAATTGCATCGGAATTAAATACAAAACGCACAATGCCGACTTAAGTACAAGAAGACTGACTCTTCGTACTGACTATGTTTTGAACTATTCCTGTGACCCTAGTTATAGATACCGATGATTCACTTCAGGTGTACTGTATCCCTAGGACCTTCTTATTGACGATGAAACACAGATATTGCATCAGAATGAAATAGAAAAGGCACAATGCCGACTTAAGTACACGAAGACTGACTCTTCTTACTGACTATGTTTTGAACTATTCCTGTGACCCTAGTTATAGATTCCGATGATTCACTTCAGGTGTACTGTATCCCTAGGACCTTCTTATTGACGATGAAACACAGATATTGCATCAGAATGAAATAGACAATGCACAATGCCGACTTAAGTACAAGTAGACTGACTCTTCCTACTGTCTATGTTTGAACCATTCCTGTGAGACTAGTTATAGATTCCGATGCATCACTTCAGGTTTACTGTATCCGTCTGACCTTCTTTTTGATGATGAAACACAGAAATTCCATCGGAATTAAATAGAAAAAAGCACAATGCCGACTTAAGTACAAGAAGACTGACTCTTCTTACTGTCAATGATTTGAACCATTCCTGAGACACTTGTTATACATTCCGATGCTTCACCTCAGATTTACTGTATCCCTTGGACCTTCTTATTGTCGATGAAACACAGAAATTGCAGCGGAATTAAATCCAAAAGGCACAATGCCGACTTAAGTACAAGAAGACTGACTCTTCTTACTGACTGTTTTGAACCATTCCTGTGACACTAGTTATAGATTCCGATGCTTCACTTCAGGTTTACTGTATCCCTCTGAACTTCTTATTGACGATGAAACTCAGATATTGCATCGGAATTAAATACAAAAGGCACAATGCCGACTTAAGTACAAGAAGACTGACCTTTCTTACTGTCTATGTTTTGACCATTCCTGTGACACTAGTTATAGATCCCGATTCTTCACTTCAGGTTTACTGTACCCTCTGACCTTCTTATTGACGATGAAACACAGAAATTGCATCGGAATTAGATACAAAAGGCACAATGCCGACTTACGTACAAGAAGACTGACTCTTCGTACTGACTATGTTTTGAACAATTCCTGTGACACTAGTTGTAGATTCCGATGCTTCACTTCAGGTTTGCTGTATCCCTCTGACATTCTTATTGACGATGAAACACAGATATTGCATCGGAATCGAATACAAAAGGCACAATGCCGACTTAAGTATAAGAAGACTGACTCTTCTTAGTGACCATGCTTT
Organism: Schistocerca piceifrons; assembly: GCF_021461385.2. NCBI lineage: Eukaryota > Metazoa > Arthropoda > Insecta > Orthoptera > Acrididae > Schistocerca > Schistocerca piceifrons. The sequence goes on along the minus strand of NW_025727399.1, from coordinate 215,421 downwards.
GAACCATTCCTGTGATACTAGTTATAGATTCCGATGCTTCACTTCAGGTTTACTGTATCCCTCTGACTATGTTATTGACGATGAAACACAGAAATTGCATCGGCATTAAATAGAAAAGGCACAATGCCGACTTAAGTACATGAAGGCTGACTCTTCCTACGGTCTGTGTTTTGAACCATTCCTGTGACACTCGTTATAGATTCCGATGCTTCACTTCGGGTTTACTGTATCCCTCCGACCTTCTTATTGACGACGAAACACAGAATTTGCATCGGAATTAAATAGAAAAGGCACAATGCCGACTTAAGTACAAGAAAACTGACTCTTCTTACTGTCTATGTTTTGAACCATTCCTGTGACACTGGTTATAGATTCCGATGCTTCACTTCAGGTTTACTGTATCCCTTGGACCTTTTTATTGACAATGAAACACAGAAATGGCATCAAATTAAATACAAAATGCACAATGCTGACTTAAGTACAAGAAGGCTGACTCTTCTAACTGACTGTTTTGAACCAGTGCTGTGACACTAGTTATAGATACCGATGCTTCACTTCAGGTTCACTGTATCCCTCTGACCTTCTTATTGACGATGAAACACAGAAATTGCATCGGAATTAAATACAAAAGACAGAATGCCAACATAAGTACAAGAGGACTGTCTCTTCTTACTGACTATGTTTTGAACCATTCCTGTGACACTAGTTATAGATTCCGATGCTTCCCTTCAGGTTTACTGTATCCGTTGGACCTTCGTATTGACGATGGAACACAGAAATTGCATCGGAATTAAATACAAAAGGCACACTGCCGACTTAAGTACAAGAAGACTCACACTTTTTACTGACCATGTTTTTTACCATTCCTGTGACACTAGTTATAGATTCCGATGCTTCACTTCAAGTTTACTGTATCCCTCTGACCTTCTTATTGACGATGAAACACAGATAGTGCATCGGAGGTAAATACAAAAGGCACAATGCCGACTTAAGTACAAGAAGACTGATTCTTCCTACCGTCAATGATTTGAACCATTCCTGTGAGACTAGTTATTGATTCCGATGCTTCACTTCAGGTTTACTGTATCCCGCTGACCTCCTTTTTGACGATGAAATACAGAAATTGCATCGGAATTAATTTGAAAATTCACAATGCCGACTTAAGTACAAGAAGACTGACTCATCTTACTCTCAATGATTGGAACCATTCCTGTGACACTAGTTATAGATTCCGATGCTTCAAATCAGATTTACCTAATCCCTTGGACCTTCTAATTGACGATGAAACACAGAAATTGCATCGGAATTAAATACAAAAGGCACAATGCCGACTTAAGTACAAGAAGACTGACTCTTCTTACTGACTATGTTTTGAACCATTCCTGTGACACTAGTTATAGATTCCGATGCTTCACTTCAGGTTTACTGTATCCCTTGGACCTTCGTATTGACGACGAAACACAGAAATTGCGTCGGAATTAAATACAAAAGGCACAAGGCCGACTTAAGTACATGTAGAATGAATCTTACTACTGTCTATGTTTTGAACCATTCCTGTGACACTTGCTATAGATTCCGATGCTTCATTTCAGGTTTTCTGTATCACATGGATCTTCTTATTGACGATGAAACACAGAAATTGCACCGGAAATAAATACAAAAGGCACAATGCCGACTTAAGTACAGGAAGACCGACTCTTCTTACTGACTATGAATTGAACCATTCCTGTGACACTAGTTACAGATTCCGATGCTTCACTTCAGGTTAACTGTATCCCTCTGACCTACTTATTGACGATGAAACACAGAAATTGCATCGGAAATAAATACAAAAGGCACGATGCCGACTTAAGTACATGTAGAATGAATCTTCCTACTGTCTATGCTTTGAACCATTCCTGTGACACTTGTTATAGATTCCGATGCTTCATTTCAGGTTTACTGTAACCCTTGGATCTTCTTTTTGACGATGAAACACAGATAGTGCATCGGAGTTAAATACGAAAGGCACAATACCGACTTAAGTACAAGAAGCCTGACTCTTCTTACTGACTGTTTTGAACCATTCCTGTGACACTAGTTATAGATTCCGATGCTTCACTTCAGGTTTGCTGTATCCCTCTGACCTTCTTATTGACGATGAAACTCAGAAATTGCATCGGAATTAAATACAAAAGGCACAATGCCGACTTAAGTACAAGAAGACTGATTCTTCTTTTTGTCTATGTTTTGAGCCATTCATGTGACTCTAGTTATAGATTCCGATGCTTTACTTGAGGTTTACTCTATCCCTTGGACCTTCTTATTGACGACGAAACACAGAAATTGCATCGGAATTAAATACAAAAGGCACAATGCCGACTTAAGTACAAGAAGACTGACCCTTCTTACCGTCTATGTTTTGAACCATTCCTGTGACACTAGTTATAGATTCCGCTGCTTCACTTCAGGTTTACTGTATCCCTCTGCCCTTCTAATTGACGATGAAACACAGATATTGCATCGGAATTAGATACAAAAGGCACAATGCCGACTTAAGTACAAGAAGGCTTGCTCTTCGTACTGACTATGTTTTGAACCATTCCTGTGACACTAGTTATAGATTCCGATGATTCACTTCAGGTGTACTGTATCCCTTGGACTTTCTTATTGACGATGAAACACAGAAATTGCATCGGAATTAAATAGAAAAGGCACAATGCCGACTTAAGTACAAGAAGACTGACTCTTCTTACTGACTATGTTTGGAACCTTTCCTGTGACACTAGCTATAGATTCCGATGCTTCACTTCAGGTTTACTGTATCCCTCTGTCCTTCTTATTGACGATGAAACACAGATATTGCATCGGAATTAAATAGAAAATGCAATGTTTTGAACCATTCCTGTGACACTACTTATAGATTCCGATGCTTCACTTCGGGTTACTGCATCCCTCTGACCTTCGTATTGACGATGAAACACAGAAATTGCATCGGAATTAAATACAAATTGCACAATGCCGACTTAAGTACAAGAAGACTGACTCTTCTTACTGACTGTTTTGAACTATTCCTGTGACACTAGTTATAGATTCCGATGCTTCACTTCAGGTTTGCTGTATCCCTCTGACCTTCTTATTGACGATGAAACTCAGATATTGCATCGGAATTAAATACAAAAGGCACAATGCCGACTTAAGTACAAGAAGACTGACCTTTCTTACTGTCTATGTTTTGAACCATTCCTGTGACACTAGTTATAGTTTCCGATTCTTCACTTCAGGTTTACTGTACCCTCTGACCTTCTTATTGACGATGAAACACAGAAATTGCATCGGAATTAGATACAAAAGGCACAATGCCGACTTACGTACAAGAAGACTGACTCTTCGTACTGACTATGTTTTGAACCATTCCTGTGACACTACTTATGGATTCCGATGATTCACTTCAGGTGTACTGTATCCCTTGGACCTTCTTATTGACGATTAAACACAGAAATTGCGTCGGAATTAAATAGAAAAGGCACAATGCCAACTTAAGTACAAGAAGACTGACTCTTCTTACTGACTATGTTTGGAACCAATCCTGTGACACTAGTTATATATTCCGATGCTTCACTTCAGGTTTACTGTATCCCTCTGACCTTCTTATTGACGATGAAACACAGATATTGCATCGGAATTAAATAGAAAAGGCACAATGCCGACTTAAGTACAAGAAGACTGATTCTTCCTACTGACTATGCTTTGAACCATTCCTGTGACACTAGATATAGATTCCGATGCTTCACTTCAGGTTCACTGTATAACTCTGACCTTCATAATGACGATGAAGCAAAGAAATCGCATCGGAATTAAATAGAAAAGGCACAATGCCGACTTAAGTACAAGAAGACTGACACTTCTTACTGTCTATGTTTTAACCACTCCTGGGACACTAGTTATGGATTCCGATGCTTCACTCCAGGTTTACTGTATTCCTTTGACCTTCTTTTTGACGATGAAACACAGAAATTGCATCGGAATTTAATAGAAAAGGCACAATGCGGACTTAAGTACCAGAAGACTGATCCTTCTTACTATCTATGTTTTGAACCATTCCTGTGACGTTAGTTACAGATTCCGATGCTTCACTTCAGGTTTACTGTATTCATCTGACCTTCTTATTGACGATGAAACACAGAAATTGCATCGGAATTAAATAGAAATGGCACAATGCCGACTGAAGTACAAGAAGACTGACTCTTCATACTGTCTAAGTTTGGAACCATTCCTGTGACGCTAGTTACAGATTCCGATGCTTCACTTCAGGATTACTGTATCCCTTGGACCTTCTTATTGACGATGAAACACAGATATTGCATCGGAAATAAATACAAAATGCACAATGCCGACTTAAATACAAGAGGACTGACTTTTCTTATTGACTATGTTTTGAACCATTCCTGTGACAATAGTTAGAGATTTCGATGCTTCACTTCAGGTTTACTGTATCCCTCTGACCTTCTTATTGACGATGAAACACTGTAATTGCGTCGGTAATAAATTGAAAAGGGCATAATGCCGACTTAAGTACAGGAAGACTGACTCTTCTTACTGTCTATGTGTTGAACCATTCCTGTGACACTAGTTATAGATTCCGATGCTTCACTTCTGGTTTACTGTATCCCTTGGACCTTCGTATTGACGATGAAACACAGAAATTGCATCTTAATAAATACAAGAGGCACAATGCCGACTTAAGTACAAGAAGACTGACTCTTCTTACTGACAATGCTTTGAACCATTCCTGTGAGACGAGTTAAAGATTCCGATGCTTGACTTCAGGTTTACTGTTTCTCTCTGACCTTCTTATTGACGATGAAACACAGAAATTGCATCGGAATTAAATACAAAAGGCACAATGCCGACTTAAGTACATGTAGACTGACTCTTCCTACTGTCTATATTTTGAAACATTCCTGGGACACTAGTTATAGATATTGTTGTTGTTGTGGTCTTCAGTCCTGAGACTGGTTTGATGCAGCTCTCCATGCTACTCTATCCTGTGAAAGTTCTTCATCTCCCAGTACCTACTGCAACCAACATCCTTGTGAATCTGCTTAGTGTATTCATCTCTTGGTCTCCCCCTATGAGTTTTACCCTCCACGCTGCCCTCCAATACTAAATTGGTGATCCCTTGATGCCTCAGAACATGTCCTACCAACCGATCCCTTCTTCTGGTCAAGTTGTGCCACAAACTTCTCTTCTCCCCAATTCCATTCAATACTTCCTCATTAGTTATGTGATCTACCCATCTAATCTTCAGCATTCTTCTGTAGCACCACATTTCGAAAGCTTCTATTCTCTTCTTGTCCAAACTATTTACCGTCCATGTTTCACTTCCATACATGGCTACACTCCATACAAATACTTTCAGAAATAACTTCCTGACACTTAAATCTATACTCGATGTTAACAAATTTCTCTTCTTCAGAAACGCTTTCCTTGCCATTGCCAGTCTACATTTTATATCCTCTCTACTTCGTCCATCATCAGTTATTTTGCTCCCCAAATAGCAAAACTCCTTTACTACTTTAAGTGTCTCATTTCCTAATGTAATACCCTCAGCATCACCCGACTTAACTCGACTACATTCCATTATCCTCGTTTTGCTTTTGTTGATGTTCATCTTATATCCTCCCTTCAAGACACCATCCATTCCGTTCAACTGCTCTTCCAAGTCCTTTGCTGTCTCTGACAGAGTTACAATGTCATCGGCGAACCTCAAAGTTTTTATTTCTTCTCCATGGATTTTAATACCTACTCCAAATTTTTCTTTTGTTTCCTTTACTGCCTGCTCAATATAGAGATTGAATAACATCGGGGAGAGGCTACAACCCTGTCTCACTCCCTTCCCAACCACTGCTTCCCTTTCATGTCCCTCAACTCTTATAACTGCCATCTGGTTTCTGTACAAGTTGTAAATAGCCTTTCGCTCCCTGTATTTTACCCCTGCCACCTTTAGAATTTGAAAGAGAGTATTCCAGTCAACATTGTCAAAAGCTTTCTCTAAGTCTACAAATGCTAGAAACGTAGGTTTGCCTTTCCTTAATCTTTCTTCTAAGATAAGTCGTAAGGTCAGTATTGCCTCACGTGTTCCAGTATTTCTACGGAATCCATACTGATCTTCCCCGAGGTCGGCTTCTACTAGTTTTTCCATTCGTCTGCAAAGAATTCGTGTTAGTATTTTGCAGCTGTGACTTATTAAACTGATTGTACGGTAATTTTCACATCTGTCAACACCTGCTTTCTTTGGGATTGGAATTATTATATTCTTCTTGAAGTCTGAGGGTATTTCGCCTGTTTCATACATCTTGCTCACCAGATGGTAGAGTTTTGTCAGACCTGGCTCTCCCAAGGCCGTCAGTAGTTCCAATGGAATGTTGTCTACTCCGGGGGCCTTGTTTCGACTCAGGTCCTTCAGTGCTATGTCAAACTCTTCACGCAGTATCGTATCTCCCATTTCATCTTCATCTACATCCTCTTCCATTTCCATAATATTGTCATCAAGTGCATCGCCCTTGTATAGACCCTCTATATACTCCTTCCACGTTTCTGCTTTCCCTTCTTTGCTTAGAACTGGGTTTCCATCTGAGCTCTTGATGTTCATACAGGTGGTTCTCTTATCTCCAAAGGTCTCTTTAATTTTCCTGTAGGCAGTATCTATCTTACCCCTAGTGAGACAAGCCTCGACATCCTTACATTTGTCCTCTAGCCATCCCTGCTTAGCCATTTTGCACTTCCTGTCGATCTCATTTTTGAGACGTTTGTATTCCTTTTTGCCTGCTTCATTTACTGCATTTTTATATTTTCTCCTTTCATCAATTAAATTCAATATTTCTTCTGTTACCCAAGGATTTCTACTAACCCTCTTCTTTTTACCTACTTGATCGTCTGCTGCCTTCACTACTTCATCCCTCAGAGCTACCCATTCTTCTTCTACTGTATTTCTTTCCCCCATTCCTTTCAATTGTTCCCTTATGCTCTCCCTGAAACTCTGTACAACCTCTGGTTCTTTCAGTTTATCCAGGTCTCATCTCCTTAAATTCCCACCTTTTTGCAGTTTCTTCAGTTTTAATCTACAGGTCATAACCAATAGATTGTGGTCAGAGTCCACATCTGCCCCTGGAAATGTCTTACAATTTAAAACCTGGTTCCTAAATCTCTGTCTTACCATTATATAATCTATCTGATACCTTTTAGTATCTCCAGGGTTTTTCCATGTCTACAACCTTCTATTATGATTCTTAAACAAAGTGTTAGCTATGATTAAGTTGTGCTCTGTGCAAAATTCTATCAGGCGGCTTCCTCTTTCATTTCTTAGCCCCAATCCATACCGATGATATAGATACCGATGCTTCATTTCAGGTTTACTGTATCCCTTGGACCTTCTTATTGACGATGAAACACAGAAAGTGCATCGGAATTAAATAGAAATGGCACAATGCTGACTTAAGTACAAGAAGACTGACTCTTCCTACTTTCTATGTTTTGAACCATTCCTGTGACACTAGATATACATTCCGATGCTTCACTTCTGATTTACTGTATCCCTCTGACCTTCTTATTGACGATGAAACACAGAAATTGCATCGGAAATTAATACGGAAGGCACATTGCCGACTTAAGTACAAGAAGACTGACCGTTCTTACTGTCTATGCTTTGAACCATTCCTGTGACACTAGTTATAAATTCCGATGCTTAACTTCAGGTTTACTGTATCCCTCTGACCTTCTTATTGACGATGAAACTCAGATATTGCATCGGAATTAAATAGAAAAGGCACAATGCCGACTTAAGTACAAGAAGACTGACTCTTCTTACTATGTTCTGAACCATTCCTGTAACACTAGTTATAGATTCCGATGCTTCACTTCTGGTTTACTGTATCCCTCTGACCTTCTTATTGACGATGAAACACAGAAATTGCATTGGGATTAAATAGAAAAGGCACAATGCCGTCTTAAGTACAAGAAGACTGACTCTTCCTACTATCTATGTTTTGAACCATTCCTGTGACGCTAGTTACAGATTCCGATGCTTCACGTCAGGTTTACTGTATACCTCTGACCTTCTTATTGACGATGAAACACAGAAATTGCATCGGAATTAAATAAAAGAGGCACAATGCCGACTTAAGTACAAGAAGACTGACTCTTCCTACTGTCTATGTTTTGAACCATTGCTGTGACACTAGTTATAGATTACGATGCTTCACTTCAGGTTTACTGTATCCCTTGGACGTTCTTATTGACGATGAAACACAGAAATTGCATCGGAATTAAATACAAAACGCACAATGCCGACTTAAGTACAAGAAGACTGACTCTTCGTACTGACTATGTTTTGAACTATTCCTGTGACACTAGTTATAGATTCTGATGATTCACTTCAGGTGTACTGTATCCCTAGGATCTTCTTATTGACGATGAAACACAGAAATTGCATCGGAATTAAATACAAAAGGCACAATGCCGACTTAAGTACAAGAAGACTGACTCTTCTTACTGACTATGTTTTGAAGCATTCCTGTGACACTAGTTATAGATTCCGATGCTTCACTTCAGGTTTACTGTATCCCTTGGACCTTCTTATTGTCGATGAAACACAGAAATTGCGTCGGAATTAAATACAAAAGGCGCGATGCCGACTTAAGAACAAGAAGACCGACTCTTCTTACTGAATGTTTTGAACCATTCCTGTGACACTAGTTATAGATTCCGATGCTTCACTTCAGGTTTGCTGTATCCCTCTGACCTTCTTATTGACGATGAAACTCAGATATTGCATCGGAATTAAATACAAAAGGCACAATGCCGACTTAAGTACAAGAAGACTGACCTTTCTTACTGTCTATGTTTTGAACCATTCCTGTGACACTAGTTATAGTTTCCGATTCTTCACTTCAGGTTTACTGTACCCTCTGACCTTCTTATTGACGATGAAACACAGAAATTGCATCGGAATTAGACACAAAAGGCACAATGCCGACTTACGTACAAGAAGACTGACTCTTCGTACTGACTATGTTTTGAACCATTCCTGTGACACTACTTATGGATTCCGATGATTCACTTCAGGTGTACTGTATCCCTTGGACCTTCTTATTGACGATGAAACACAGAAATTGCATCGGAATTAAATAGAAAAGGCACAATGCCAACTTAAGTACAAGAAGACTGACTCTTCTTACTGACTATGTTTGGAACCAATCCTGTGACACTAGTTATAGATTCCGATGCTTCACTTCAGGTTTACTGTATCCCTCAGACCTTCTTATTGACGATGAAACACAGATATTGCATCGGAATTAAATAGAAAAGGCAAAATGCCGACTTAAGTACAAGAAGACTGATTCTTCCTACTGACTATGCTTTGAACCGTTCCTGTGACACTAGATATAGATTTCGATGCTTCACTTCAGGTTCACTGTATAACTCTGACCTTCATATTGACGATGAAGCAAAGAAATCGCATCGGAATTAAATAGAAAAGGCACAATGCCGACTTAAGTACAAGAAGACTGACTCTTCTTACTGTCTATGTTTTAACCACTCCTGGGACACTAGTTATGGATTCCGATGCTTCACTCCAGGTTTACTGTATTCCTTTGACCTTCTTTTTGACGATGAAACACAGAAATTGCATCGGAATTTAATAGAAAAGGCACAATGCCGACTTAAGTACCAGAAGACTGATCCTTCTTACTATCTATGTTTTGAACCATTCCTGTGACGTTAGTTACAGATTCCGATGCTTCACTTCAGGTTTACTGTATTCATCTGACCTTCTTATTGACGATGAAACACAGAAATTGCATCGGAATTAAATAGAAATGGCACAATGCCGACTGAAGTACAAGAAGACAGACTCTTCATACTGTCTAAGTTTGGAACCATTCCTGTGACGCTAGTTACAGATTCCGATGCTTCACTTCAGGTTTACTGTATCCCTCTGACCTTCTTATTGACGATGAAACACTGTAATTGCGTCGGTAATAAATTGAAAAGGGCATAATGCCGACTTAAGTACAGGAAGACTGACTCTTCTTACTGTCTATGTGTTGAACCATTCCTGTGACACTAGTTATAGATTCCGATGCTTCTCTTCTGGTTTACTGTATCCCTTGGACCTTCGTATTGACGATGAAACACAGAAATTGCATCGGAATAAATACAAGAGGCACAATGCCGACTTAAGTACAAGAAGACTGACTCTTCTTACTGACAATGCTTTGAACCATTCCTGTGACACGAGTTAAAGATTCCGATGCTTGACTTCAGGTTTACTGTTTCTCTCTGACCTTCTTATTGACGATGAAACACAGAAATTGCATCGGAATTAAATACAAAAGGCACAATGCCGACTTAAGTACATGTAGACTGACTCTTCCTACTGTCTATATTTTGAAACATTCCTGGGACACTAGTTATAGATATTGTTGTTGTTGTGGTCTTCAGTCCTGAGACTGGTTTGATGCAGCTCTCCATGCTACTCTATCCTGTGCAAGCTTCTTCATCTCCCAGTACCTACTGCAACCAACATCCTTGTGAATCTGCTTAGTGTATTCATCTCTTGGTCTCCCCCTATGAGTTTTACCCTCCACGCTGCCCTCCAATACTAAATTGGTGATCCCTTGATGCCTCAGAACATGTCCTACCAACCGATCCCTTCTTCTGGTCAAGTTGTGCCACAAACTTCTCTTCTCCCCAATTCTATTCAATACTTCCTCATTAGTTATGTGATCTACCCATCTAATCTTCAGCATTCTTCTGTAGCACCACATTTCGAAAGCTTCTATTCTCTTCTTGTCCAAACTATTTACCGTCCATGTTTCACTTCCATACATGGCTACACTCCATACAAATACTTTCAGAAATAACTTCCTGACACTTAAATCTATACTCGATGTTAACAAATTTCTCTTCTTCAGAAACGCTTTCCTTGCCATTGCCAGTCTACATTTTATATCCTCTCTACTTCGTCCATCATCAGTTATTTTGCTCCCCAAATAGCAAAACTCCTTTACTACTTTAAGTGTCTCATTTCCTAATGTAATACCCTCAGCATCACCCGACTTAACTCGACTACATTCCATTATCCTCGTTTTGCTTTTGTTGATGTTCATCTTATATCCTCCCTTCAAGACACCATCCATTCCGTTCAACTGCTCTTCCAAGTCCTTTGCTGTCTCTGACAGAGTTACAATGTCATCGGCGAACCTCAAAGTTTTTATTTCTTCTCCATGGATTTTAATACCTACTCCAAATTTTTCTTTTGTTTCCTTTACTGCCTGCTCAATATAGAGATTGAATAACATCGGGGAGAGGCTACAACCCTGTCTCACTCCCTTCCCAACCACTGCTTCCCTTTCATGTCCCTCAACTCTTATAACTGCCATCTGGTTTCTGTACAAGTTGTAAATAGCCTTTCGCTCCCTGTATTTTACCCCTGCCACCTTTAGAATTTGAAAGAGAGTATTCCAGTCAACATTGTCAAAAGCTTTCTCTAAGTCTACAAATGCTAGAAACGTAGGTTTGCCTTTCCTTAATCTTTCTTCTAAGATAAGTCGTAAGGTCAGTATTGCCTCACGTGTTCCAGTATTTCTACGGAATCCAAACTGATCTTCCCCGAGGTCGGCTTCTACTAGTTTTTCCATTCGTCTGTAAAGAATTCGTGTTAGTATTTTGCAGCTGTGACTTATTAAACTGATTGTACGGTAATTTTCACATCTGTCAACACCTGCTTTCTTTGGGATTGGAATTATTGTATTCTTCTTGAAGTCTGAGGGTATTTCGCCTGTTTCATACATCTTGCTCACCAGATGGTAGAGTTTTGTCAGACCTGGCTCTCCCAAGGCCGTCAGTAGTTCCAATGGAATGTTGTCTACTCCGGGGGCCTTGTTTCGACTCAGGTCCTTCAGTGCTATGTCAAACTCTTCACGCAGTATCGTATCTCCCATTTCATCTTCATCTACATCCTCTTCCATTTCCATAATATTGTCATCAAGTGCATCGCCCTTGTATAGACCCTCTATATACTCCTTCCACGTTTCTGCTTTCCCTTCTTTGCTTAGAACTGGGTTTCCATCTGAGCTCTTGATGTTCATACAGGTGGTTCTCTTATCTCCAAAGGTCTCTTTAATTTTCCTGTAGGCAGTATCTATCTTACCCCTAGTGAGACAAGCCTCGACATCCTTACATTTGTCCTCTAGCCATCCCTGCTTAGCCATTTTGCACTTCCTGTCGATCTCATTTTTGAGACGTTTGTATTCCTTTTTGCCTGCTTCATTTACTGCATTTTTATATTTTCTCCTTTCATCAATTAAATTCAATATTTCTTCTGTTACCCAAGGATTTCTACTAACCCTCTTCTTTTTACCTACTTGATCGTCTGCTGCCTTCACTACTTCATCCCTCAGAGCTACCCATTCTTCTTCTACTGTATTTCTTTCCCCCATTCCTTTCAATTGTTCCCTTATGCTCTCCCTGAAACTCTGTACAACCTCTGGTTCTTTCAGTTTATCCAGGTCCCATATCCTTAAATTCCCACCTTTTTGCAGTTTCTTCAGTTTTAATCTACAGGTCATAACCAATAGATTGTGGTCAGAGTCCACATCTGCCCCTGGAAATGTCTTACAATTTAAAACCTGGTTCCTAAATCTCTGTCTTACCATTATATAATCTATCTGATACCTTTTAGTATCTCCAGGGTTTTTCCATGTCTACAACCTTCTATTATGATTCTTAAACCAAGTGTTAGCTATGATTAAGTTGTGCTCTGTGCAAAATTCTATCAGGCGGCTTCCTCTTTCATTTCTTAGCCCCAATCCATACCGATGATATAGATACCGATGCTTCATTTCAGGTTTACTGTATCCCTTGGACCTTCTTATTGACGATGAAACACAGAAAGTGCATCGGAATTAAATAGAAATGGCACAATGCTGACTTAAGTACAAGAAGACTGACTCTTCCTACTTTCTATGTTTTGAACCATTCCTGTGACACTAGATATACATTCCGATGCTTCACTTCTGATTTACTGTATCCCTCTGACCTTCTTATTGACGATGAAACACAGAAATTGCATCGGAAATTAATACAGAAGGCACAATGCCGACTTAAGTACAAGAAGACTGACCGTTCTTACTGTCTATGCTTTGAACCATTCCTGTGACACAAGTTATAAATTCCGATGCTTAACTTCAGGTTTACTGTATCCCTCTGACCTTCTTATTGACGATGAAACTCAGATATTGCATCGGAATTAAATAGAAAAGGCACAATGCCGACTTAAGTACAAGAAGACTGACTCTTCTTACTGACTATGTTCTGAACCATTCCTGTAACACTAGTTATAGATTCCGATGCTTCACTTCTGGTTTACTGTATCCCTCTGACCTTCTTATTGACGATGAAACACAGAAATTGCATTGGGATTAAATAGAAAAGGCACAATGCCGTCTTAAGTACAAGAAGACTGACTCTTCTTACTATCTATGTTTTGAACCATTCCTGTGACGCTAGTTACAGATTCCGATGCTTCACGTCAGGTTTACTGTATACCTCTGACCTTCTTATTGACGATGAAACACAGAAATTGCATCGGAATTAAATAAAAGAGGCACAATGCCGACTTAAGTACAAGAAGACTGACTCTTCCTACTGTCTATGTTTTGAACCATTGCTGTGACACTAGTTATAGATTACGATGCTTCACTTCAGGTTTACTGTATCCCTTGGACGTTCTTATTGACGATGAAACACAGAAATTGCATCGGAATTAAATACAAAACGCACAATGCCGACTTAAGTACAAGAAGACTGACTCTTCGTACTGACTATGTTTTGAACTATTCCTGTGACACTAGTTATAGATTCTGATGATTCACTTCAGGTGTACTGTATCCCTAGGATCTTCTTATTGACGATGAAACACAGAAATTGCATCGGAATTAAATACAAAAGGCACAATGCCGACTTAAGTACAAGAAGACTGACTCTTCTTACTGACTATGTTTTGAAGCATTCCTGTGACACTAGTTATAGATTCCGATGCTTCACTTCAGGTTTACTGTATCCCTTGGACGTTCTTATTGACAAAGAAACACAGAAATTGCATCGGAATTAAATACAAAACGCACAATGCCGACTTAAGTACAAGAAGACTGACTCTTCTTACTGTCAATGATTTGAACCATTCCAGAGACACAAGTTATAGATTCCGATGCTTCACTTCAGATTTACTGTATCCCTTGGACCTTCTTATTGTCGATGAAACACAGAAATTGCGTCGGAATTAAATACAAAAGGCGCGATGCCGACTTAAGAACAAGAAGACCGACTCTTCTTACTGAATGTTTTGAACCATTCCTGTGACACTAGTTATAGATTCCGATGCTTCACTTCAGGTTTGCTGTATCCCTCTGACCTTCTTATTGACGATGAAACTCAGATATTGCATCGGAATTAAATACAAAAGGCACAATGCCGACTTAAGTACAAGAAGACTGACCTTTCTTACTGTCTATGTTTTGAACCATTCCTGTGACACTAGTTATAGTTCCCGATTCTTCACTTCAGGTTTACTGTACCCGCTGACCTTCTTATTGACGATGAAACACAGAAATTGCATCGGAATTAGACACAAAAGGCACAATGCCGACTTACGTACAAGAAGACTGACTCTTCGTACTGACTATGTTTTGAACCATTCCTGTGACACTACTTATGGATTCCGATGATTCACTTCAGGTGTACTGTATCCCTTGGACCTTCTTATTGACGATGAAACACAGAAATTGCATCGGAATTAAATAGAAAAGGCACAATGCCAACTTAAGTACAAGAAGACTGACTCTTCTTACTGACTATGTTTGGAACCAATCCTGTGACACTAGTTATAGATTCCGATGCTTCACTTCAGGTTTACTGTATCCCTCAGACCTTCTTATTGACGATGAAACACAGATATTGCATCGGAATTAAATAGAAAAGGCAAAATGCCGACTTAAGTACAAGAAGACTGATTCTTCCTACTGACTATGCTTTGAACCGTTCCTGTGACACTAGATATAGATTTCGATGCTTCACTTCAGGTTCACTGTATAACTCTGACCTTCATATTGACGATGAAGCAAAGAAATCGCATCGGAATTAAATAGAAAAGGCACAATGCCGACTTAAGTACAAGAAGACTGACTCTTCTTACTGTCTATGTTTTAACCACTCCTGGGACACTAGTTATGGATTCCGATGCTTCACTCCAGGTTTACTGTATTCCTTTGACCTTCTTTTTGACGATGAAACACAGAAATTGCATCGGAATTTAATAGAAAAGGCACAATGCCGACTTAAGTACCAGAAGACTGATCCTTCTTACTATCTATGTTTTGAACCATTCCTGTGACGTTAGTTACAGATTCCGATGCTTCACTTCAGGTTTACTGTATTCATCTGACCTTCTTATTGACGATGAAACACAGAAATTGCATCGGAATTAAATAGAAATGGCACAATGCCGACTGAAGTACAAGAAGACAGACTCTTCATACTGTCTAAGTTTGGAACCATTCCTGTGACGCTAGTTACAGATTCCGATGCTTCACTTCAGGGTTACTGTATCCCTTGGACCTTCTTATTGACGATGAAACACAGATATTGCATCGGAAATAAATACAAAAGGCACAATGCCGACTTAAATACAAGAGGACTGACTTTTCTTACTGACTATGTTTTGAACCATTCCTGTGACAATAGTTAGAGATTTCGATGCTTCACTTCAGGTTTACTGTATCCCTCTGACCTTCTTATTGACGATGAAACACTGTAATTGCGTCGGTAATAAATTGAAAAGGGCATAATGCCGACTTAAGTACAGGAAGACTGACTCTTCTTACTGTCTATGTGTTGAACCATTCCTGTGACACTAGTTATAGATTCCGATGCTTCTCTTCTGGTTTACTGTATCCCTTGGACCTTCGTATTGACGATGAAACACAGAAATTGCATCGGAATAAATACAAGAGGCACAATGCCGACTTAAGTACAAGAAGACTGACTCTTCTTACTGACAATGCTTTGAACCATTCCTGTGACACGAGTTAAAGATTCCGATGCTTGACTTCAGGTTTACTGTTTCTCTCTGACCTTCTTATTGACGATGAAACACAGAAATTGCATCGGAATTAAATACAAAAGGCACAATGCCGACTTAAGTACATGTAGACTGACTCTTCCTACTGTCTATATTTTGAAACATTCCTGGGACACTAGTTATAGATATTGTTGTTGTTGTGGTCTTCAGTCCTGAGACTGGTTTGATGCAGCTCTCCATGCTACTCTATCCTGTGCAAGCTTCTTCATCTCCCAGTACCTACTGCAACCAACATCCTTGTGAATCTGCTTAGTGTATTCATCTCTTGGTCTCCCCCTATGAGTTTTACCCTCCACGCTGCCCTCCAATACTAAATTGGTGATCCCTTGATGCCTCAGAACATGTCCTACCAACCGATCCCTTCTTCTGGTCAAGTTGTGCCACAAACTTCTCTTCTCCCCAATTCTATTCAATACTTCCTCATTAGTTATGTGATCTACCCATCTAATCTTCAGCATTCTTCTGTAGCACCACATTTCGAAAGCTTCTATTCTCTTCTTGTCCAAACTATTTACCGTCCATGTTTCACTTCCATACATGGCTACACTCCATACAAATACTTTCAGAAATAACTTCCTGACACTTAAATCTATACTCGATGTTAACAAATTTCTCTTCTTCAGAAACGCTTTCCTTGCCATTGCCAGTCTACATTTTATATCCTCTCTACTTCGTCCATCATCAGTTATTTTGCTCCCCAAATAGCAAAACTCCTTTACTACTTTAAGTGTCTCATTTCCTAATGTAATACCCTCAGCATCACCCGACTTAACTCGACTACATTCCATTATCCTCGTTTTGCTTTTGTTGATGTTCATCTTATATCCTCCCTTCAAGACACCATCCATTCCGTTCAACTGCTCTTCCAAGTCCTTTGCTGTCTCTGACAGAGTTACAATGTCATCGGCGAACCTCAAAGTTTTTATTTCTTCTCCATGGATTTTAATACCTACTCCAAATTTTTCTTTTGTTTCCTTTACTGCCTGCTCAATATAGAGATTGAATAACATCGGGGAGAGGCTACAACCCTGTCTCACTCCCTTCCCAACCACTGCTTCCCTTTCATGTCCCTCAACTCTTATAACTGCCATCTGGTTTCTGTACAAGTTGTAAATAGCCTTTCGCTCCCTGTATTTTACCCCTGCCACCTTTAGAATTTGAAAGAGAGTATTCCAGTCAACATTGTCAAAAGCTTTCTCTAAGTCTACAAATGCTAGAAACGTAGGTTTGCCTTTCCTTAATCTTTCTTCTAAGATAAGTCGTAAGGTCAGTATTGCCTCACGTGTTCCAGTATTTCTACGGAATCCAAACTGATCTTCCCCGAGGTCGGCTTCTACTAGTTTTTCCATTCGTCTGTAAAGAATTCGTGTTAGTATTTTGCAGCTGTGACTTATTAAACTGATTGTACGGTAATTTTCACATCTGTCAACACCTGCTTTCTTTGGGATTGGAATTATTGTATTCTTCTTGAAGTCTGAGGGTATTTCGCCTGTTTCATACATCTTGCTCACCAGATGGTAGAGTTTTGTCAGACCTGGCTCTCCCAAGGCCGTCAGTAGTTCCAATGGAATGTTGTCTACTCCGGGGGCCTTGTTTCGACTCAGGTCCTTCAGTGCTATGTCAAACTCTTCACGCAGTATCGTATCTCCCATTTCATCTTCATCTACATCCTCTTCCATTTCCATAATATTGTCATCAAGTGCATCGCCCTTGTATAGACCCTCTATATACTCCTTCCACGTTTCTGCTTTCCCTTCTTTGCTTAGAACTGGGTTTCCATCTGAGCTCTTGATGTTCATACAGGTGGTTCTCTTATCTCCAAAGGTCTCTTTAATTTTCCTGTAGGCAGTATCTATCTTACCCCTAGTGAGACAAGCCTCGACATCCTTACATTTGTCCTCTAGCCATCCCTGCTTAGCCATTTTGCACTTCCTGTCGATCTCATTTTTGAGACGTTTGTATTCCTTTTTGCCTGCTTCATTTACTGCATTTTTATATTTTCTCCTTTCATCAATTAAATTCAATATTTCTTCTGTTACCCAAGGATTTCTACTAACCCTCTTCTTTTTACCTACTTGATCGTCTGCTGCCTTCACTACTTCATCCCTCAGAGCTACCCATTCTTCTTCTACTGTATTTCTTTCCCCCATTCCTTTCAATTGTTCCCTTATGCTCTCCCTGAAACTCTGTACAACCTCTGGTTCTTTCAGTTTATCCAGGTCCCATATCCTTAAATTCCCACCTTTTTGCAGTTTCTTCAGTTTTAATCTACAGGTCATAACCAATAGATTGTGGTCAGAGTCCACATCTGCCCCTGGAAATGTCTTACAATTTAAAACCTGGTTCCTAAATCTCTGTCTTACCATTATATAATCTATCTGATACCTTTTAGTATCTCCAGGGTTTTTCCATGTCTACAACCTTCTATTATGATTCTTAAACCAAGTGTTAGCTATGATTAAGTTGTGCTCTGTGCAAAATTCTATCAGGCGGCTTCCTCTTTCATTTCTTAGCCCCAATCCATACCGATGATATAGATACCGATGCTTCATTTCAGGTTTACTGTATCCCTTGGACCTTCTTATTGACGATGAAACACAGAAAGTGCATCGGAATTAAATAGAAATGGCACAATGCTGACTTAAGTACAAGAAGACTGACTCTTCCTACTTTCTATGTTTTGAACCATTCCTGTGACACTAGATATACATTCCGATGCTTCACTTCTGATTTACTGTATCCCTCTGACCTTCTTATTGACGATGAAACACAGAAATTGCATCGGAAATTAATACAGAAGGCACAATGCCGACTTAAGTACAAGAAGACTGACCGTTCTTACTGTCTATGCTTTGAACCATTCCTGTGACACAAGTTATAAATTCCGATGCTTAACTTCAGGTTTACTGTATCCCTCTGACCTTCTTATTGACGATGAAACTCAGATATTGCATCGGAATTAAATAGAAAAGGCACAATGCCGACTTAAGTACAAGAAGACTGACTCTTCTTACTGACTATGTTCTGAACCATTCCTGTAACACTAGTTATAGATTCCGATGCTTCACTTCTGGTTTACTGTATCCCTCTGACCTTCTTATTGACGATGAAACACAGAAATTGCATTGGGATTAAATAGAAAAGGCACAATGCCGTCTTAAGTACAAGAAGACTGACTCTTCTTACTATCTATGTTTTGAACCATTCCTGTGACGCTAGTTACAGATTCCGATGCTTCACGTCAGGTTTACTGTATACCTCTGACCTTCTTATTGACGATGAAACACAGAAATTGCATCGGAATTAAATAAAAGAGGCACAATGCCGACTTAAGTACAAGAAGACTGACTCTTCCTACTGTCTATGTTTTGAACCATTCCTGTGACACTAGTTATAGATTACGATGCTTCACTTCAGGTTTACTGTATCCCTTGGAGGTTCTTATTGACGATGAAACACAGAAATTGCATCGGAATTAAATACAAAACGCACAATGCCGACTTAAGTACAAGAAGACTGACTCTTCGTACTGACTATGTTTTGAACTATTCCTGTGACACTAGTTATAGATTCTGATGATTCACTTCAGGTGTACTGTATCCCTAGGATCTTCTTATTGACGATGAAACACAGAAATTGCATCGGAATTAAATACAAAAGGCACAATGCCGACTTAAGTACAAGAAGACTGACTCTTCTTACTGACTATGTTTTGAAGCATTCCTGTGACACTAGTTATAGATTCCGATGCTTCACTTCAGGTTTACTGTATCCCTTGGACGTTCTTATTGACGAAGAAACACAGAAATTGCATCGGAATTAAATACAAAACGCACAATGCCGACTTAAGTACAAGAAGACTGACTCTTCTTACTGACTATGTTTTGAACCACTCCTGTGACACTACTTACGGATTCCGATGATTCACTTCAGGTGTACTGTATCCCTTGGACCTTCTTATTGACGATGAAACACAGAAATTGCATCGGAATTAAATAGAAAAGGCACAATGCCAACTTAAGTACAAGAAGACTGACTCTTCTTACTGACTATGATTGGAACCAATCCTGTGACACTAGTTATAGATTCCGATGCTTCACTTCAGGTTTACTGTATCCCTCTGACCTTCTTATTGACGATGAAACACAGATATTGTATCGGAATTAAATAGAAAAGGCAAAATGCTGACTTAAGTACAAGAAGACTGATTCTTCCTACTGACTATGTTTGAACCATTCCTGTGACACTAGTTATTGATTCCGATGATTCACTTCAGGTGTACTGTATCCCTTGGACCTTCTTATTGACGATGAAACACAGAAATTGCATCGGAATTAAAGAGGAAAGGCACAATGCCGACTTAAGTACAAGAAGACTGACTCTTCTTTTTGTCTATGTTTTGAACCATTCTTGTGACACTAGTTATAGATTCCGATGGTTCACCTCAGGTTTACTGTATCCCTTGGGCCATCTTATTGACGACGTAACACAGAAATTGCATCGGAATTAAATACAAAAGGTACAATGCCGACTTAAGTACAAGAGGACTGCCTCTTCCTACTGTCTATGTTTTGAACAATTCCTGTGACTTTAGTTATAGATTCCGATGCTTCACATCAGGTTTACTGTATCCCTTGGACGTTCTTATTGACGATGAAACACAGAAATTGCATCGGAAATAAATACAAAAGGCACGATGACGACTTAAGTACATGTATAATGAATTTTCCTACTGTCTATGTTTTGAACCATTCCTGTGACACTTGTTATAGATTCCGATGCTTCATTTCAGGTTTACTGTATCACATGGATCCTCTTATTGACGATGAAACACAGATAGTGCATCGGAGTTAAATACAAAAGGCACAATGCCGACTTAAGTACAAGAAGACTGACCCTTCTTACTGTCTATGATTTGAACCATTCCTGTGACACTAGTTATAGATTCCGATGCTTCACTTCAGGTTTACTGTATCCCTCTGACCTTCTTATTGACGATGAAACACAGATATTGCATCGGAATTAAATAGAAAAGGCACAATGCCGACTTAGGTACAAGAAGACTGATTCTTCCTACTGACTATGTTTTGAACCATTCCTGTGACACTAGATACAGATTCCGATGCTTCACTTCAGGTTCACTGTATAACTCTGACCCTCATATTGACGATGAAACAAAGAAACCGCATCGGAATTAAATAGAAAAGGCACAATGCCGACTTAAGTACAAGAAGACTGACTCTACTTACTGTCTATGTTTTAACCACTCCTGTGACACTAGTTATAATTTCCGATGCTTCACTTCAGGTTTACTGTATCCCTTTGACCTTCTTTGTGACGATGAAACACAGAAATTGCTTAGGAATTTAATGGAAAAGGCACAATGCCGACTTAAGTAATAGAAGACTGACTCTTCTTACTATCTATGTTTTGAACCATTCCTGTGACGTTAGTTACAGATTCCGATGTTTCAGTTCAGGTTTACTGTATACCTCTGACCTTTTTATTGACGATGAAACACAGAAATTGCATCGGAACTAAATAGAAAAGGCACATTGCCGACTTAAGTACAAGAAGACTGACTCTTCCTACTGTCTATGTTTTGAACCATTCCTGTGACACTAGTTATAGATTCCGATGCTTCCCTTCGGGTTTACTGTATCCCTTGGACGTTCTTATTGACGATGAAACACAGAAATTGCAGCGTAATTAAATAGAAAAGGCACAATGCCGACTTAAGTACAAGAAGACTGACTCTTATTACTGACTATCATTTGAACCATTCCTGTGGCACTAGATATTGATTCCGATGCTTCACTTCAGGTTTACTGTATCCATCTGACCTTCTTATTGACGATGAAACACAGAAATTGCATCGGAATTAAATAGAAATGGCACAATGCTGACTGAAGTACAAGAAGAGTGACTCTTCATACTGGCTAAGTTTTGAACCATTCCTGTGACGCTAGTTACAGATTCTGATGCTTCACTTCAGAGTTACTGTGTCCCTTGGACTTTCTTATTGACGATGAAACACAGATATTGCATCGGAAATAAATACAAAAGGCACAACGCCGACTTAAATACAAGAAGACTGACTCTTCTTACTGACTATGTTTTGAACCATTCCTGTGACACTAGTTATAGATTCCGATGGTTCACTTCAGGTTTACTGTGTCCCTTGGACCATCGTATTGACGATGAAACACAGAAATTGCATCGGAATTAAATACAAAAGGCACAATGCCAACTTAAGTACAAGAAGACTGACTCTTCTTACTGACAATGATTTGAACCATTCCTGTGACACGAGTTATAGATTCCGATGCTTCACTTCAGGTTTACTGTATCCCTCTGACCCTCTTATTGACGATGAAACACAGAAATTGCATCGGAATTAAAGACAAAAGCCACAATGCAGACTTAAGTACATGTAGACTGACTCTTCCTACTGTTTCTATTTTGAAACATTCCTGTGACACTAGTTATAGATCCGATGCTTAATTTCAGGTTTACTGTATCCCGTGGACCTTCTTATTGACGATGAAACACAGAAATTGCTTCGGAATTAAATACAAAAGGCACAATGCCGACTTAAGTAAAAGAAGACTGACTCTTCCAACTGTCTAACTTTTGAACCATTCCTGTGATACTAGTTATTGATTCCGATGCTACACTTCAGATTTACTGCATCCCTCTGACCTTCTTATTGACGATGAAACACAGAAATTGCATCGGAATGAAATACAAAAGAAACAATGCCGACTTAAGTAAAAGGAGACTGACTCTTCTTACTGTCAATGTTTTGAACCATTCCTGTGACACAAGTTATAGATTCCGATGCTTCACCTCAGATTTACTGTATCCCTTGGACCTTCTCATTGACGATGAAACACAGAAATTGCATCGGAACTAAATACAAAACGAACAATGCCGACTTAAGTACAAGAAGACTGACACTTCCTACTGTCTATGTTTTGAACGGTTCCTGTAACATTACTTATAGATTCCGATGCTTCAGTTCAGGTTTACTGTATCCCTTGGACCTTGTTATTGTCGATGAAACACAGAAATTGCATCGGAATTAAATACAAAAGGCACAATGCCGACTTAGGTACAAGAGGTTTGACTCTTCTTACTGACTATGATTTGAACCACTCCTGTGCCCCTAGTTATAGTTTCCGATGCTTTACATCAGGTTTACTGTATCCCTCTGACAATCTTATTGACGATGAAACAGAGAAATTGCATCGGAAATAAATACTAAAGGCACGATGCCGACTTAAGTACATGTAGAATGAATCTTCCCACTGTCTATGATTTGAACCATTCCTGTGACACTAGTTATGGATTCCGATGCTTCACCTCAGGTTTACTGTATCCTTCTGACCCTTTTATTGACGATGAAACTCAGAAATTGTGTCGGAATTAAATACAAATGGCACAATGCCGACTTAAGTACAAGAAGACTGACCCTTCTTACTGTCTATGTTTTGAACCATTCCTGTGACACTAGTTATAGATTCCGATTCTTCACTTCAGGTTTTCTGTATCCCTCTGACCTTCTAACTGACGATGAAACACAGAAATTGTATCGGAATTAGATACAAAAGGCACAATGCCGACTTACGTAAAAGAAGACTGACCCTTCGTACTGACTATGTTTGAACCATTCCTGTGACACTAGTTATGGATTCCGATGATTCACTTCAGGTTCACTGTATCACTCTGACCTTCATATTGACGATGAAACAAAGAAATCGCATCGGAATTAAATAGAAAAGACACAATGCCGACTAAAGTACAAGAAGACTGACTCTTCTTACTGTCTATGTTTTAACCACTCCTGTGACCCTAGTTATAGATTCCGATGCTTCACTCCAGGTTTACTGTATCCCTTTGACCTTCTTTTTGACGATGAAACACAGAAATTGCATCGGAATTTTTTAGAAAGGGCACAAGGCCGACTTAAGTACCAGAAGACTGACCGTTCATACTATCTATATTTTGAACCATTCCTGTTAAGTTAGTTACAGATTCCGATGCTTCACTTCAGGTTTACTGTATACCTCTGACCTTCTTATTGACGATGAAACACAGAAATTGCATTGGAATTAAATAGAAAAGGCACATTGTCGACTTAAGTACAAGAAGACTGACTCCTCTTACTGACTATGCTTTGAACCATTCCTGTGCCACTAGTTATAGTTTCCGATGCTTCACATCAGGTTTACTGTATCCTTCTGACAATCTTATTGACAATGAAACACAGAAATTGCATCGGAAATAAATACAAAAGGCACGATGCCGACTTAAGTACATGTAGAATGAATCTTCCCACTGTCTATGATTTGAACCATTCCTGTGACACTTGTTATAGATTCTTATGCTTCGTTTCAGGTTAACTGAATCCCTTGGCTCTTCTAATTGACGATGAAACACAGATAGTGCATCGGAGTTAAATACAAAAGGCACAATGCCGACTTAAGTACAAGAAGACTGACTCTTCTTACTGACTGTTTTGAACCATTCCGGTGACACTAGTTATAGATTCCGATGCTTCACCTCAGGTTTACTGTATCTCTCTGACCTTCTTATTGACGATGAAACTCAGAAATTGCATCGGAATTAAATACAAAAGGCACAATGCCGACTTAAGTACAAGAAGACTGACCCTTCTTACTGTCTATGTTTTGAACCATTCCTGTGACACTAGTTATAGATTCCGATTCTTCACTTCAGGTTTACTGTATCCCTCTGACCTTCTTGTTGACGATGAAACACAGAAATTGCATCGGAATTAGATACAAAAGGCACAATGCCGACTAACGTACAAGATGACTGACTCTTCGTACTGACTATGTTTGAACCATTCCTGTGACACTAGTTATGGATTCCGATGATTCACTTCAGGTGTACTGTATCCCTTGGACCTTCTTATTGACAATGAAACACAGAAATTGCATAGGAATTAAAGAGGAAAGGCACAATGCCGACTTAAGTACAAGAAGACTGACTCTTCTTTTTGTCTATGTTTTGAACCATTCCTGTGACACTAGTTATAGATTCCGATGCTTCACTTCAGGTTTACTGTATCCCTTGGGCCTTCTTATTGACGACGAAACACAGAAATTGCATCGGAATTAAATACAAAAGGTACAATGCCGACTTAAGTACAAGAGGACTGCCTCTTCCTACTGTCTATGTTTTGAACAATTCCTGTGACTTTAGTTATAGATTCCGATGCTTCACGTCAGGTTTACTGTATCCCTTGGACGTTCTTATTGACGATGAAACACAGAAATTGCATCGGAAATAAATACAAAAGGCACGATGACGACTTAAGTACATGTATAATGAATTTTCCTACTGTCTATGTTTTGAACCATTCCTGTGACGCTAGTTACCGATTCCGATGTTTCACATCAAGTTTACTGTATCCCTTGGACCTTTTTATTGACGATGAAACACAGATATTGCTTCGGAATTAAATACAAAAGGCACAATGCCGACGTAAGTACAAGAAGACTGACTCATCTTACAGACTATGTTTTGAACCATTCCTGTGACACTAGTTAGAGATTCCGAAGCTTCACTTCAGGTATACTGTATCCCTCTGACCTTCTTATTGACGATGAAAAACAGTAATTGTATCGGAATTTAATTGATAAGGGCACAATGCCGACTTAAGTACAAGAAGACTGACTCTTTTAGCTGTCTATGTTTTGAACCATTCCTGTGACACTAGTTATAGATTCCGATGCCTCACTCTAGGTTTACTGTATCCCTTGGACCTTCTTATTGACTATGAAACGCAGAAATTCCATCGGAATTAAATAGAAAAGGCACAATGCCGACATAAGTACAAGAAGACTGACTCTTCTTACTGTCTATGTTTTGAACCATTCCTGTGAAGCTAGTTACAGCTTCCGATGCTTCACTTCAGGTTTACTGTATCCCTCTGACCTTCTTATTGACGATGAAACACAGAAATTGCATCCGAATGAAATAGATAAGGCACAATGCCAACTTAAGTACAAGAAGACTGACTCTTCTTACTGTCTATGATTTTAACCATTCCTGTGACACTAGTTACAGATTCCGATGCTGCACTTCAGGTTTACTGTATCCCTTGGACCTTCTTATTGACGATAAAACACAGAAACTGCATCGTAATTAAATACAAAAGGCACAATGCCGACTTAAGCACAAGAAGACTGACTCTTCGTGCTGACTATGTTTTGAACCATTCCTGTGACACTAGTTATAGATTCATATGATTCACTTCAGGTGTACTGTATCCCTTGGACTTTCTTATTGACGATGATACACAGAAATTGCATCGGAATTGAATAGAAAAGGCACAAAGCCGACTTAAGTACAAGAAGACTGCCTCTTCTTACTGTCTATGTTTTGAACCACTCCTGTGTCACTAGTTATAGATTCCGATGGTTCACTCCAGGTTTACTGGATCCCTTGGACCCTCTTATTGACGATGAAACGCAGAAATTCCATCGGAATTAAATAGAAAAGGCACAATGCCGACATAAGTACAAGAAGACTGACTCTTCTTACTGTCTATGTTTTGAACCATTCCTGTGAAGCTAGTTACAGATTCCGATGCTTTACTTCAGGTTTACTGTATCCCTCTGACCTTCTTATTGACGATGAAAGACAGAAATTGCATCCGAATGAAATAGATAAGGCACAATGCCAACTTAAGTACAAGAAGACTGACTCTTCCTACTGTCTATGTTTTGAACCATTCCTGTGACACTAGTTATAGATTCCGATGCTTCACTTCAGGTTTACTGTATCCCTCTGAGTTTCTTATTGACGATGAAACACAGATATTGCATCGTAATTAAATTGAAAAGGAACAATGCCGACTGAAGTACAAGAAGACTGACTCTTCTTAATGACTATGTTTTGAACTATTCCTGTGACACTAGTTATAGATTCATATGATTCACTTCAGGTGTACTGTATCCCTTGGACTTTCTTATTGACGATGATACACAGAAATTGCATCGGAATTGAATAGAAAAGGCACAAAGCCGACTTAAGTACAAGAAGACTGCCCCTTCTTACTGTCTATGTTTTGAACCACTCCTGTGTCACTAGTTATAGATTCCGATGGTTCACTCCAGGTTTACTGTATCCCTTGGACCCTCTTATTGACGATGAAACGCAGAAATTCCATCGGAATTAAATAGAAAAGGCACAATGCCGACATAAGTACAAGAAGACTGACTCTTCTTACTCTCTATGTTTTGAACCATTCCTGTGAAGCTAGTTACAGATTCCGATGCTTCACTTCAGGTTTACTGTATCCCTTGGACCTTCTTATTGACGATGAAAGACAGAAATTGCATCGGAATTAAATAGAAAAGGCACAATGCCGACTTAAGTACAAGAAGACTGACTCTTCCTACTGTCTATGTTTTGAACCATTCCTCTGACACTAGGTATAGATTCCGATGCTTAACTTCAGATTTACTGTATCCCTCTGACCTTATTTTTGACGATGAAACACAGAAATTGCATCGGCATTAAATAGAAAAGGCACAATGCCGACTTAAGTACAAGAAGACTGACATTTCCTACGGTCTATGTTTTGAACCATTCCTGTGACACTAGTTATAGATTCCGATGCTCCTTTCGGGTTTACTGTATCCCTCTGACCTTCTTATTGACGACGAAACACAGAATTTGCATCGGAATTAAGTAGAAAAGGCACAATGCCGACTTAAGTACAAGAAGGCTGACTCTTCTTACTGACTGTTTTGAACCAGTCCTAAGACATTAGTTATAGATACCGATGCTTCACTTCAGGTACACTGTATCCCTCTGACCTTCTTATTGACGATGAAACACAGAAATTGGATCGGAATTAAATACGAAAGGCACAATGCCAACATAAGTACAAGAGGACTGTCTCTCTTACTGACTATGTTTTGAACTATTCCTGTGACACTAGTTATAGATTCCGATGCTTCACTTCAGGTTTACTGTATCCGATGGACCTTCGTATTGACGATGAAACACAGAAATTGCATCGGAATTAAATACAAAAGGCACAATGCCGACTTAAGTACAAGAAGACTGACTCTTCTTACTGACTATGTTTTGAACCATTCCTGTGACACTAGTTATAGATTCCGATGCTTCACTTCAGGTTTACGGTATCCCTCTGACCTTCTTATTGACGATGAAACACAGAAATTGCATCGGAAATAAATACAAAAGGCACGATGCCGACTTAAGTACATGTAAAATGAATCTTCCTACCGTCTATGTTTTGAACCATACCTGGACACCAGTTATAGATTCCGATGCTTCATTTCAGGTTTACTGTATCCCTTTCATCTTCTTATTGGCGATGAAACACAGATAGTGCATCGGAGGTAAATACAAAAGGTACAATGCCGACTTAAGTACAAGAAGACTGACTCTTCCTACTGTCAATGTTTTGAACCATCCCTATGAGACTAGTTATTGATTCCGATGCTTCACTTCAGGTTTACTGTATCCCTCTGACCTTCTTTTTGACGATGAAATACAGAAATTGCATCGGAATTAAATTGAAAAGGCACAATGCCGACTTAAGTACAAGAAGACTGACTCAACTTACTGTCAATGCTTTGAACCATTCCTGTGACACTAGATATAGATTCGATGCTTCACCTCAGATTTACTGTATCCCTTGGACCTTCTAATTGACGATGAAACACAGAAATTGCATCGGAATTAAATACAAAAGGCACAATGCCGACTTAAGTACAAGAAGACTGAACCTTCTTACTGACTGTTTTGAACCATTCCTGTGACACTAGTTATAGATTCCGATGTTTCACTTCAGGTTTACTGTATCCCTCTGACCTTCTTATTGACGATGAAACTCAGAAAATTGCATCGGAATTAAATACAAAAGGCACAACGCCGACTTAAGTACAAGAAGACTGACTCTTCTTTTTGTCTATGTGTTGAACCGTTCCTGTGACACTAGTTATAGATTCCGATGCTTCACTTCAGGTTTACTGTATTCCTTGGACCTTCTTATTGACGACGAAACACAGAAATTGCATCGCAATTAAATACAACATTCACAATGCCGACTTAAGTACAAAAGACTGACTCTTCCTACTGTCTATGCTTTGAACGATTCCTGTGACATTAGTTATAGATTCCGATGCTTCACTTCAGGTTTACTGTATCCCTTGGACCTTCTTATTGACGATGAAACACAGAAATTGCATCGGAAATAAATACAAAAGGCACGATGCCGACTTAAGTACATGTAGAATGAATCTTCCTACTGTCTATGTTTTGAACCATTCCTGTGACACTTGTTATAGATTCCGATGCTTCATTTCAGGTTAACTGTAACCCTTGGATCTTCTTATTGACGATGAAACACAGATAGTGCATCGGAGTTAAATACAAAAGGCACAATGCCGACTTAAGTACAAGAAGACTGACTCTTCTTACTGACTGCTTTGAACCATTCCTGTGACACTAGTTAGAGATTCCGATGCTTCACTTCAGGGTTGCTGTATCCCTCTGACCTTCTTATTGACGATGAAACTCAGAAATTGCATCGGAATTAAACACAAAAGGCACAATGCCGATTTAAGTACACGAAGATTGATTCTTCTTTTTTTCAATGTTTTGAACCATTCCTGTGACTCTAGTTATAGATTCCGATGCTTTACTTCTGGTTTACTGTATCCCTTGGACCTTCTTATTGACGACGAAACACAGAAATTGCATCGGAATTAAATACAAAATGCACAATGCCGACTTAAGTACAAGAAGACTGACCCCTCTTACCGTCTATGTTTTCAACCATTCCTGTGACACTAGTTATAGATTCCGATGCTTCACTTCAGGTTTACTGTATCCCTCTGACCTTCTTATTGACGATGAAACACAGATATTGCATCGGAATTAGATACAAAAGGCACAATGCCGACTTAAGTACAAGAAGACTGGCTCTTCGTACTGACTATGCTTTGAACCATTCCTGTGACACTAGTTATAGATTCCGATGATTCACTTCAGGTGTACTGTATCCCTTGGACTTTCATATTGACGATGAAACACAGAAATTGCAACGGAATTAAATAGAAAAGGCACAATGCCGACTTAAGTACAAGAAGACTGACTCTTCTTACTGACTATGTTTGGAACCATTCCTGTGACACTAGTTATAGATTCCGATGCTTCACTTCAGGTATACTGTATCCCTCTGTCCTTCTAGTTGACGATGAAACACAGATATTGCATCGGAATTAAATAGAAAAGGCAATGTTTTGAACCATTCCTAAGACACTAGTTATTGATTCCGATGCTTCACTTCAGGTTTACTGTATCCCTCTGACCTTCTTATTGACGATGAATTTCAGAAATTGCATCGGAAGTAAATACAAAAGGCACAATGCCGACTTAAGTACAAGAAGAATGACTCTTCTTTTTGTCTATGTTTTGAACCATTCCTGTGACACTAGTTATAGATTCCGATGCTTCACTTCAGGTTTACTGTATCCCTTGGACCTTCTTATTGACGACGAAACACAGAAATTGCATCGGAAGTAAATACAAGAGGCACAATGCCGACTTAAGTACAAGAAGACTGACTCTTCCTACTGTCTATGCTTTGAACGATTCCTGTGACATTAGTTATAGATTCCGATGCTTCACTTCAGGTTTACTGTATCCCTTGGACCTTCTTATTGACGATGAAACACAGAAATTGCATCGGAAATAAATACAAAAGGCACGATGCCGACTTAAGTACATGTAGAATGAATCTTCCTACTGTCTATGTTTTGAACCATTCCTGTGACACTTGTTATAGATTGCGATGCTTCATTTCAGGTTTACTGTAACCCTTGGATCTTCTTATTGACCATGAAACACAGATAGTGCATCGGAGTTAAATACAAAAGGCACAATGCCGACTTATGTACAAGAAGACTGACTCTTCCTACTGTCTATGTTTTGAACCATTCCTGTGACACTTGTTACAGATTCTGATGCTTCATTTCAGGTTTACTGTATCCCTTGGATCTTCTTATTGACGCTGAAACACAAATAGTGCGTCGGAGTTAAATACAAAATGCACAATGCCGACTTAAGTACATGAAGATTGACTCTTCCTACTGTCTATGTTTTGAACCATTCCTGTGAGACTAGTTATAGATTCCGATGCTTCACTTCATGTTTACTGTGTCCCTCTGACCTTCTTTTTGACGATGAAACACAGAAATTGCATCGGAATTAAATAGAAAATCCATAATGCCGACTTAAGTACAAGAAGACTGACTCTTCCTACTGTCAATGTTTTGAACCATTCCTGTGACACTAGTTATAGATTCCGATGCTTCACCTCAGATTTACTGTATCACTTGGACCTTCTTATTGACGATGAAACACAGAAATTGCATCGGAATTAAATTCAAAAGGCACAATGCCAACTTAGGTACAAGAAGACTGACTCTTCTTACTGACTGTTTTTAATCATTAATGTGACACTAGTTATAGATTTCGATGCTTCACTTCAGGTTTACTGTATCCCTCTGACCTTCTTATTGACGACGAAACACTGAAATTGCATCGGAATTAAATACAAAAGGCACAATGTCGACTAAAGTACAAGAAGACTGACCCTTCTTACTGCCAATGTTTTGAACCATTCCTGTGACATCAGTTACAGATTCCGATGATTCACTTGAGGATTACTGTATCCCTCTGACCTTCTTATTGACGATGAAACACAGAAATTGCATCGGAATTAGATACAAAAGGCACAATGCCGACTTAAGTACAAGAAGACTGACTCTTCGTACTGACTATGCTTTGAACTATTCCTGTGACACTAGTTATAGATTCCGACGATTCACTTCAGGTGTACAGTATCTCTAGGACCTTCTTATTGACGATGAAACACAGAAATGGCATCGGAATCAAATAGAAAAGGCACAATGCCGACTTAAGTACAAGAAGACAGACTCTTCTTACTGACTATGTTTGGAACCATTCCTGTGACACTAGTTACAGATTCCGATGCTTCACTTCAGGTTTACTGTATCCCTCTGACCTTCTTATTGACGATGAAACACAGACATTGCATCGGAATTAAATAGAAAAGGCACAATGCCGACTTAAGTACAAGAAGACTGACTCTTCTTACTGACTATGCTTCGAACCATTACTGTGACACTAGTTATTGATTCCGATGTTTCACTTCGGATTTACTGTAACCCTCTGACCTTCTTATTGACGATGAAACAGAGAAATTGCATCGGAATTAAATTGAAAAGGCACAATGCCGACTTATGTACAAGAAGACTGACCCTTCTTACTGTCAATGTTTTGAACCATTCCTGTGACATTAGTTACAGATTCCGATGCTTCACGTCAGGTTTACTGTATACCTCTGACCTTCTTATTGACGATGAAACACAGAAATTGCATCGGAATTAAATACAAAACGCACAATGCCGACTTAAGTACAAGAAGACTGACTCTTCGTACTGACTATGTTTGACATATTCCTGTGACACTAGTTATAGATTCCGATGATTCACTTCAGGTGTACTGTATCCCTAGGACCTTCTTATTTACGATGAAACACAGAAATTTCATCGGAATTAAATAGAAAAGGCACAATGCCGACTTAAGTACAAGAAGACAGACTCTTCTTACTGACTATGTTTGGAACCTATCCTGTATCACTAGTTATAGATTCCGATGCTTCACTTCAGGTTTACTGTATCCCTCTAACCTTCTTATTCACGATGAAACACAGATATTGCATCGGAATTAAATAGAAAAGGCTCAATGCCGACTTAAGTACAAGAAGACTGATTCTTCTTACTGTCTATGTTTTGAACGATTCCTGTGACATTAGTTATAGATTCCGATGCTTCACTTCAGGTTTACTGTATCCCTTGGACCTTCTTATTGACGAAGAAACACAGAAATTGCATCGGAATTAAATACAAACGGCACAATGCCGACTTAAGTACTAGAAGACTGACTCTTCTTACTGACTATGTTTTGAACCATTCCTGTGACACTAGTTATAGATTCCGATGCTTCACTTCAGATTTACTCTATCACTAAGACCTTCTTATTGACGATGAAACACAGAACGTGCATCGGAATTAAATAGAAAAGGCACATTGCTGACTTAAGTACAAGAAGACTGACTCTTCCTACATTCTATGCTTTGAACCATTCCTGTGACACTAGTTATAGATTCAGATGCTTCACTTCTCGTTTACTGTATCCCTCTGACCTTCTTATTGACGATGAAACACAGAAATTGCATCGGAATTAAATAGAAGAGGCTCAATGCCGACTTAAGTACAAGAAGACTGATTCTTCTTACTGTCTATGTTTTGAACGATTCCTGTGACATTAGTTATAGATTCCGATGCTTCACTTCAGGTTTACTGTATCCCTTGGACCTTCTTATTGACGAAGAAACACAGAAATTGCATCGGAATTAAATACAACGGCACAATGCCGACTTAAGTACTAGAAGACTGACTCTTTTTACTGACTATGTTTTGAACCATTCCTGTGACACTACATATTGATTCCGATTCTTCACTTCAGGTTCACTGTATCCCTGTGACCTTCTTATTGACGATGAAACACAGATATTGCATCGGAATTAAATAGAAAAGGCTCAATGCCGACTTAAGTACAAGAAGACTGATTCTTCTTACTGTCTATGTTTTGAACGATTCCTGTGACATTAGTTATAGATTCCGATGCTTCACTTCAGGTTTACTGTATCCCTTGGACCTTCTTATTGACGAAGAAACACAGAAATTGCATCGGAATTAAATACAAACGGCTCAATGCCGACTTAAGTACTAGAAGACTGACTCTTCTTACTGACTATGTTTTGAACCATTCCTGTGACACTAGTTATCGATTCAGATGCATCACTTCTCGTTTACTGTATCCCTCTGACCTTCTTATTGACGATGAAACACAGAAATTGCATCCGAATTAAATACAAAAGGCACAATGCCGACTTAAGTACAAGAAGACTGACCTTTCTTACTGTCTATGCTTTGAACCATTCCTGTGACACTAGTTATAGATTCCGATGCTTCACTTCAGGTTTACTGTATCCCTCTGACCTTCTTATTGATGATGAAACTCAGAAATTGCATCGGAATTAAATACAAAAGGCACAATGCCGACTTAAGTACAAGAAGACTGACTCTTCTTTTTGTCTATGTTTTGAACCATTCCTGTGACACTAGTTATAGACTCCGATGCTTCACTTCAGGTTTACTGTATCCCTTGGGCCATCTTATTGACGACGAAACACAGAAATTGCATCGGAAATAAATACAAAAGGCACAATGCCGACTTAAGTACAAGAAGACTGACTCGTCCTACTGTCTATGTTTTGATCGATTCCTGTGACATTAGTTATAGATTCCGACGCTGCACTCCAGGTTCACTGTATCCCTTGGACCTTCTTATTGACGATGAAACACAGAAATTGCATCGGAAACAAATACAAAAGGCACGATGCCGACTTCAGTACATGTAGAATGAATCTTCCTACTGTCTATGTTTTGAACCATTCCTGTGACACTTGTTATAGATTCCGATGCTTCATTTCAGGGTTACTGTATCACATGGATCTTCTTATTGACGATGAAACACAGATAGTGCATCGGAGTTAAATACAAAAGGCACAATGCCGACTTAAGTACAAGAAGACTGTTTCTTCCTACTGTCTATGTTTTGAACCATTCCTGTGAGACTAGTTATAGATTCCGATGCATCACTTCAGGTTCACTGTATCCGTCTGACCTTCTATTTGACGATGAAACACAGAAATTGCATCGGAATTAAATAGAAAAGGCACAATGCCGACTTAAGTACAAGAAGACTGTCTCTTCTTACTGACTGCTTTGAACCATTCCTGTGACACTAGTTATAGATTCCGATGCTTCACTTCAGGTTTACTGTACCCTCTGACCTTCTTATTGACGGTGAAACACAGAAATTCCATCGGAATTAGATACAAAATTCACAATGCGGACTTACGTACAAGAAGACTGACTCTTCGTACTGACTATGTTTTGAATCATTCCTGTGACACTACTTATGGATTCCGATGATTCACTTCAGGTGTACTGTATCCCTTGGACCTTCTTATTGACGATGAAACACAGAAATTGCATCGGAATTAAATACAAAAGGCACAATGCCAACATAAGTACAAGAGGACTGTCTCTTCTTACTGACTATGTTTTGAACCATTCCTGTGACACTAGTTATAGATTCCGATGCTTCACTTGAGGTTTACTGTATCCGTTGGACCTTCGTACTGACGATGAAACACAGAAATTGCATCGGAATTTAATACAAAAGGCACAATGCCGACTTAAGTACAAGAAGACTGACTCTTCCTACGGTCTATGCTTTGAACCATTCCTGTGACAGTAGTTATAGATTCCGATGCTTCACTTCGGGTTTACTGTATCCCTCTGACCTTCTTATTGACAACGAAACACAGAATTTGCATCGGAATTAAATTGAAAAGGCACAATTCCGACTTAAATACAAGAAAACTGACTCTTCTTACTGTCTATGTTTTGAACCATTCCTGTGACACTAGTTATAGATTCCGATGCTTCACTTCAGGTTTACTGTATCCCTTGGACCTTTTTATTGACAATGAAACACAGAAATGGCATCGGAATTAAATACAAAATGCACAATGCTGACTTAAGTACAAGAAGGCTGACTCCTCTTACTGACTGTTTTGAACCAGTCCTGTGACACTAGTTATAGATACCGATGCTTCACTTCAGGATCACTGTATCCCTCTGACCTTCTTATTGACGATGAAACACAGAAATTGCATCGGAATTAAATACAATAGGCACAATGCCAACATAAGTACAAGAGTTCTGTCTCTACTTACTAAATATGTTTTGAACCACTGTTGTGACACTATTTATAGATTCCGATGCTTCTCTTCAGGTTTACTGTATCCGTTGGACCTTCGTATTGACGATGAAACACAGAAATTGCATCGGAATTAAATACAAAAGGCACAACGCCGACTTAAGTACAAGAAGACTGACTCTTCTTTTTGTCTATGTGTTGAACCATTCCTGTGACACTAGTTATAGATTCCGATGCTTCACTTCAGGTTTACTGTATCCCTCTGACCTTCTTATTGACGATGAAACTCAGAAATTGCGTCGGAATTAAATACAAAAGGCACAACGCCGACTTAAGTACAAGAAGACAGACTCTTCTTTTTGTCTATGTGTTGAACCATTCCTGTGACACTAGTTATAGATTCCGATGCTTCACTTCAGGTTTACTGTATCCCTTGGACCTTCTTATTGACGACGAAACACAGAAATTGCATCGGAAGTAAATACAAGAGGCACAATGCCGACTTAAGTACAAGAAGACTGACTCATCCTACTGTCTATGTTTTGAACCATTCCTGTGAGACTAGTTATAGATTCCGATGCTTCACTTCAGGTTTACTGTGTCCCTCTGACCTTCTTTTTGACGATGAAACACAGAAATTGCATCGGAATTTAATAGAAAATCCATAATGCCGACTTAAGTACAAGAAGACTGACTCTTCCTACTGTCAATGTTTTGAACCATTCCTGTGACACTAGTTATAGATTCCGATGCTTCACCTCACATTTACTGTATCACTTGGACCTTCTTGTTGACGATGAAACACAGAAATTGCATCGGAATTAAATTCAAAAGGCACAATGCCAACTTAGGTACAAGAAGACTGACTCTTCTTACTGACTGTTTTTAATCATTAATGTGACACTAGTTATAGATTTCGATGCTTCACTTCAGGTTTACTGTATCCCTCTGACCTTCTTATTGACGACGAAACACAGAAATTGCATCGGAATTAAATACAAAAGGCACAATGTCGACTAAAGTACAAGAAGACTGACCCTTCTTACTGCCAATGTTTTGAACCAATCCTGTGACATTAGTTACAGATTCCGATGATTCACTTGAGGATTACTGTATCCCTCTGACCTTCTTATTGACGATGAAACACAGAAATTGCATCGGAATTAGATACAAAAGGCACAATGCCGACTTAAGTACAAGAAGACTGACCCTTCGTACTGACTATGCTTTGAACTATTCCTGTGACACTAGTTATAGATTCCGACGATTCACTTCAGGTGTACTGTATCCCTAGGACCTTCTTATTGACGATGAAACACAGAAATGGCATCGGAATTAAATAGAAAAGGCACAATGCCGACTTAAGTACAAGAAGACTGACTCTTCTTACTGACTATGTTTGGAACCATTCCTGTGACACTAGTTACAGATTCCGATGCTTCACTTCAGGTTTACTGTATCCCTCTTACCTTCTTATTGACGATGAAACACAGACATTGCATCGGAATTAAATAGAAAAGGCACAATGCCGACTTAAGTACAAGAAGACTGACTCTTCTTACTGACTATGTTTTGAACCATTCCTGTGACACTAGTTATTGATTCCGATGTTTCACTTCAGATTTACTGTAACCCTCTGACCTTCTTATTGACGATGAAACAGAGAAATTGCATCGGAATTAAATTGAATAGGCACAATGCCGACTTATGTACAAGAAGACTGACCCTTCTTACTGTCAATGTTTTGAACCATTCCTGTGACAGTAGTTACAGATTCCGATGCTTCACGTCAGGTTTACTGTATACCTCTGACCTTCTTATTGACGATGAAACACAGAAATTGCATCGGAATTAAATAGAAGAGGCAGAATGCCGACTTAAGTACAATTAGACTGACTCTTCCCACTGTCTATGTTTTGAACCATTCCTATGACACTAGTTATAGATTCCGATGCTTCACTTCAGGTTTACTGTATCCCTTGGGCGTTCTTATTGACGATGAAACACAGAAATTGCATCGGAATCAAATACAAAACGCACAATGCCGACTTAAGTACAAGAAGACTGACTCTTCGTACTGACTATGTTTTGACCTATTCCTGTGACACTAGTTATAGATTCCGATGATTCACTTCAGGTGTACTGTATCCCTAGGACCTTCTTATTTACGATGAAACACAGAAATTTCATCGGAATTAAGTAGAAAAGGCACAATGCCGACTTAAGTACAAAAAGACAGACTCTTCTTACTGACTATGTTTGGAACCTATCCTGTATCACTAGTTATAGATTCCGATGCTTCACTTCAGGTTTACTGTATCCCTCTGACCTTCTTATTGACGATGAAACACAGATATTGCATCGGAATTAAATAGAAAAGGCTCAATGCCGACTTAAGTACAAGAAGACTGATTCTTCTTACTGTCTATGTTTTGAACGATTCCTGTGACATTAGTTATAGATTCCGATGCTTCACTTCAGGTTTACTGTATCCCTTGGACCTTCTTATTGACGAAGAAACACAGAAATTGCATCGGAATTAAATACAAACGGCACAATGCCGACTTAAGTACTAGAAGACTGACTCTTCTTACTGACTATGTTTTGAACCATTCCTGTGACACTAGTAATAGATTCCGATGCTTCACTTCAGATTTACTCTATCACTAGGACCTTCTTATTGACGATGAAACACAGAACGTGCATCGGAATTAAATAGAAAAGGCACATTGCTGACTTAAGTACAAGAAGACTGACTCTTCCTACTTTCTATGTTTTGAACCATTCCTGTGACACTAGTTATAGATTCAGATGCTTCACTTCTCGTTTACTGTATCCCTCTGACCTTCTTATTGACGATGAAACACAGAAATTGCATCGGAATTAAATAGAAAAGGCTCAATGCCGACTTAAGTACAAGAAGACTGATTCTTCTTACTGTCTATGTTTTGAACGATTCCTGTGACATTAGTTATAGATTCCGATGCTTCACTTCAGGTTTACTGTATCCCTTGGACCTTCTTATTGACGAAGAAACACAGAAATTGCATTGGAATTAAATACAAACGGCACAATGCCGACTTAAGTACTAGAAGACTGACTCTTCTTACTGACTATGTTTTGAACCATTCCTGTGACACTACATATTGATTCCGATGCTTCACTTCAGGTTCACTGTATCCCTCTGACCTTCTTATTGACGATGAAACACAGATATTGCATCGGAATTAAATAGAAAAGGCTCAATGCCGACTTAAGTACAAGAAGACTGATTCTTCTTACTGTGTATGTTTTGAACGATTCCTGTGACATTAGTTATAGATTCTGATGCTTCACTTCAGGTTTACTGTATCCCTTGGACCTTCTTATTGACGAAGAAACACAGAAATTGCATCGGAATTAAATACAAACGGCACAATGCCGACTTAAGTACTAGAAGACTGACTCTTCTTACTGACTATGTTTTGAACCATTCCTGTGACACTAGTTATAGATTCCGATGCTTCACTTCAGATTTACTCCATCACTAGGACCTTCTTATTGACGATGAAACACAGAACGTGCATCGGAATTAAATAGAAAAGGCACATTGCTGACTTAAGTACAAGAAGACTGACTCTTCCTACTTTCTATGTTTTGAACCATTCCTGTGACACTAGTTATACATTCAGATGCTTCACTTCTCGTTTACTGTATCCCTCTGACCTTCTTATTGACGATGAAACACAGAAATTGCATCCGAATTAAATACAAAAGGCACAATGCCGACTTAAGTACAAGAAGACTGACCTTTCTTACTGTCTATGCTTTGAACCATTCCTGAGACACTAGTTATAGATTCCGATGCTTCACTTCAGGTTTACTGTATCCCTCTGACCTTCTTATTGATGATGAAACTCAGAAATTGCATCGGAATTAAATACAAAAGGCACAATGCCGACTTAAGTACAAGGAGACTGACTCTTCTTTTTGTCTATGTTTTGAACCATTCCTGTGACACAAGTTATAGTCTCCGATGCTTCACTTCAGGTTTACTGAATCTCTTGGGCCATCTTATTGACGACGAAACACAGAAATTGCATCGGAAATAAATACAAAAGGCACAATGCCGACTTAAGTACAAGAAGACTGACTCGTCCTACTGTCTATGTTTTGAACGATTCCTGTGACATTAGTTATAGATTCCGACGCTGCACTCCAGGTTCACTGTATCCCTTGGACCTTCTTATTGACGATGAAACACAGAAATTGCATCGGAAACAAATACAAAAGGCACGATGCCGACTATAGTACATGTAGAATGAATCTTCCTACTGTCTTTGTTTTGAACCATTCCTGTGACACTTGTTATAGATTCCGATGCTTCATTTCAGGTTTACTGTATCACATGGATCTTCTTATTGACGATGAAACACAGATAGAGCATCGGAGTTAAATACAAAAGGCACAATGCCGACTTAAGTACCAGAAGACTGACTCTTCCTAGTGTCTATGTTTTGAACCATTCCTGTGAGACTAGTTATAGATTCCGATGCATCACTTCAGGTTCACTGTATCCGTCTGACCTTCTATTTGACGATGAAACACAGAAATTGCATCGGAATTAAATAGAAAAGGCACAATGCCGACTTAAGTACAAGAAGACTGTCTCTTCTTACTGACTGCTTTGAACCATTCCTGTGACACTAGTTATAGATTCCGATGCTTCACTTCAGGTTTACTGTACCCTCTGACCTTCTTATTGACGGTGAAACACAGAAATTCCATCGGAATTAGAT
This sequence comes from Schistocerca piceifrons, assembly GCF_021461385.2. Classification (NCBI taxonomy): domain Eukaryota; kingdom Metazoa; phylum Arthropoda; class Insecta; order Orthoptera; family Acrididae; genus Schistocerca; species Schistocerca piceifrons. Next base: position 174,504 of record NW_025727399.1, on the reverse strand, counting down.
ACAAAAGGCACACTGCGGACTTACGTACAAGAAGACTGACTCTTCGTACTGACTAGGTTTTGAACCATTCCTGTGACACTACTTATGGATTCCGATGATTCACATCAGGTGTACTGTATCCCTTGGACCTTCTTATTGACGATGAAACACAGAAATTGCATCGGAAATAAATACAAAAGGCACAATGCCAACATAAGTACAAGAGGACTGTCTCTTCTTACTGACTATGTTTTGAACCATTCCTGTGACACTAGTTATAGATTCCGATGCTTCACTTGAGGTTTACTGTATCCGTTGGACCTTCGTACTGACGATGAAACACAGAAATTGCATCGGAATTTAATACAAAAGGCACAATGCCGACTTAAGTACAAGAAGACTGACTCTTCCTACGGTCTATGCTTTGAACCATTCCTGTGACAGTAGTTATAGATTCCGATGCTTCACTTCGCGTTTACTGTATCCCTCTGACCTTCTTATTGACGATGAAACTCAGAAATTGCATCGGAATTAAATACAAAAGGCACAACGCCGACTTAAGTACAAGAAGACTGACTCTTCTTTTTGTCTATGTGTTGAACCATTCCTGTGACACTCGTTATAGATTCCGATGCTTCACTTCAGGTTTACTGTATCCCTTGGACCTTCTTATTGACGACGAAACACAGAAATTGGATCGCAATTAAATACAAAAGGCACAATGCCGACTTAAGTACTAGAAGACTGACTCTTCTTACTGACTATGCTTTGAACCATTCCTGTGACACTAGTTATAGATTCCGATGCTTCACTTCAGGTTAACTGTATCCCTCTGACCTACTTATTGACGATGAAACACAGAAATTGCATCGGAAATAAATACAAAAGGCACGATGCCGACTTAAGTACATGTAGAATGAATCTTCCTACTGTCTATGTTTTGAACCATTCCTGTGACACTTCTTATAGATTCCGATGCTTCATTTCAGGTTTACTGTAACCCTTGGATCTTCTTATTGACGATGAAACACAGATAGTGCATCGGAGTTAAATACAAAAGGCACAATGCCGACTTAAGTACAAGAAGACTGACTCTTCTTACTGACTGCTTTGAACCATCCCTGTGACACTAGTTATAGATTCCGATGCTTCACTTCAGGTTTGCTGTATCCCTCTGACACTCTTTTTGACGATGAAACACAGAAATTGCATCGGAATTAAATAGAAAAAGCACAATGCCGACTTAAGTACAAGAAGACTGACTCTTCTTACTGTCAATGATTTGAACCATTCCTGAGACACTTATTATAGATTCCGATGCTTCACATCAGATTTACTGTATCCCTTGGATCTTCTTATTGTCGATGAAACACAGAAATTGCATCGGAATTAAATACAAAAGGCACAATGCCGTCTTAAGTACAAGATGACTGACTCTTCTTACTGACTGCTTTGAAGCATTCCTGTGACACTAGTTATAGATTCCGATGCTTCACTTCAGGTTTACTGTACCCTTGACCTTCTTATTGACAATGAAACAGAGAAATTCCATCGGAATTAAATTGAAAAGGCACAATGCCGACTTATGTACCAGAAGACTGACTCTTCTTACTGGCTATGTTTGAACCATACCTGTGACACTAGTTATAGATTCCGATGCTTCACTTGAGGTTTACTGTATCCGTTGGACCTTCGTACTGACGATGAAACACAGAAATTGCATCGGAATTTAATACAAAAGGCACAATGCCGACTTAAGTACAAGAAGACTGACTCTTCCTACGGTCTATGCTTTGAACCATTCCTGTGACAGTAGTTATAGATTCCGATGCTTCACTTCGGGTTTACTGTATCCCTCTGACCTTCTTATTGACAACGAAACACAGAATTTGCATCGGAATTAAATTGAAAAGGCACAATTCCGACTTAAGTACAAGAAAACTGACTCTTCTTACTGTCTATGTTTTGAACCATTCCTGTGACACTAGTTATAGATTCCGATGCTTCACTTCAGGTTTACTGTATCCCTTGGACCTTTTTATTGACAATGAAACACAGAAATGGCATCGGAATTAAATACAAAATGCACAATGCTGACTTAAGTACAAGAAGGCTGACTCCTCTTACTGACTGTTTTGAACCAGTCCTGTGACACTAGTTATAGATACCGATGCTTCACTTCAGGATCACTGTATCCCTCTGACCTTCTTATTGACGATGAAACACAGAAATTGCATCGGAATTAAATACAATAGGCACAATGCCAACATAAGTACAAGGGTTCTGTCTCTACTTACTAAATATGTTTTGAACCACTGTTGTGACACTATTTATAGATTCCGATGCTTCTCTTCAGGTTTACTGTATCCGTTGGACCTTCGTATTGACGATGAAACACAGAAATTGCATCGGAATTAAATACAAAAGGCACAACGCCGACTTAAGTACAAGAAGACTGACTCTTCTTTTTGTCTATGTGTTGAACCATTCCTGTGACACTAGTTATAGATTCCGATGCTTCACTTCAGGTTTACTGTATCCCTCTGACCTTCTTATTGACGATGAAACTCAGAAATTGCGTCGGAATTAAATACAAAAGGCACAACGCCGACTTAAGTACAAGAAGACAGACTCTTCTTTTTGTCTATGTGTTGAACCATTCCTGTGACACTAGTTATAGATTCCGATGCTTCACTTCAGGTTTACTGTATCCCTTGGACCTTCTTATTGACGACGAAACACAGAAATTGCATCGGAAGTAAATACAAGAGGCACAATGCCGACTTAAGTACAAGAAGACTGACTCATCCTACTGTCTATGTTTTGAACCATTCCTGTGAGACTAGTTATAGATTCCGATGCTTCACTTCAGGTTTACTGTGTCCCTCTGACCTTCTTTTTGACGATGAAACACAGAAATTGCATCGGAATTTAATAGAAAATCCATAATGCCGACTTAAGTACAAGAAGACTGACTCTTCCTGCTGTCAATGTTTTGAACCATTCCTGTGACACTAGTTATAGATTCCGATGCTTCACCTCACATTTACTGTATCACTTGGACCTTCTTGTTGACGATGAAACACAGAAATTGCATCGGAATTAAATTCAAAAGGCACAATGCCAACTTAGGTACAAGAAGACTGACTCTTCTTACTGACTGTTTTTAATCATTAATGTGACACTAGTTATAGATTTCGATGCTTCACTTCAGGTTTACTGTATCCCTCTGACCTTCTTATTGACGACGAAACACAGAAATTGCATCGGAATTAAATACAAAAGGCACAATGTCGACTAAAGTACAAGAAGACTGACCCTTCTTACTGCCAATGTTTTGAACCAATCCTGTGACATTAGTTACAGATTCCGATGATTCACTTGAGGATTACTGTATCCCTCTGACCTTCTTATTGACGATGAAACACAGAAATTGCATCGGAATTAGATACAAAAGGCACAATGCCGACTTAAGTACAAGAAGACTGACCCTTCGTACTGACTATGCTTTGAACTATTCCTGTGACACTAGTTATAGATTCCGACGATTCACTTCAGGTGTACTGTATCCCTAGGACCTTCTTATTGACGATGAAACACAGAAATGGCATCGGAATTAAATAGAAAAGGCACAATGCCGACTTAAGTACAAGAAGACTGACTCTTCTTACTGACTATGTTTGGAACCATTCCTGTGACACTAGTTACAGATTCCGATGCTTCACTTCAGGTTTACTGTATCCCTCTTACCTTCTTATTGACGATGAAACACAGACATTGCATCGGAATTAAATAGAAAAGGCACAATGCCGACTTAAGTACAAGAAGACTGACTCTTCTTACTGACTATGTTTTGAACCATTCCTGTGACACTAGTTATTGATTCCGATGTTTCACTTCAGATTTACTGTAACCCTCTGACCTTCTTATTGACGATGAAACAGAGAAATTGCATCGGAATTAAATTGAATAGGCACAATGCCGACTTATGTACAAGAAGACTGACCCTTCTTACTGTCAATGTTTTGAACCATTCCTGTGACAGTAGTTACAGATTCCGATGCTTCACGTCAGGTTTACTGTATACCTCTGACCTTCTTATTGACGATGAAACACAGAAATTGCATCGGAATTAAATAGAAGAGGCAGAATGCCGACTTAAGTACAATTAGACTGACTCTTCCCACTGTCTATGTTTTGAACCATTCCTATGACACTAGTTATAGATTCCGATGCTTCACTTCAGGTTTACTGTATCCCTTGGGCGTTCTTATTGACGATGAAACACAGAAATTGCATCGGAATCAAATACAAAACGCACAATGCCGACTTAAGTACAAGAAGACTGACTCTTCGTACTGACTATGTTTTGACCTATTCCTGTGACACTAGTTATAGATTCCGATGATTCACTTCAGGTGTACTGTATCCCTAGGACCTTCTTATTTACGATGAAACACAGAAATTTCATCGGAATTAAATAGAAAAGGCACAATGCCGACTTAAGTACAAAAAGACAGACTCTTCTTACTGACTATGTTTGGAACCTATCCTGTATCACTAGTTATAGATTCCGATGCTTCACTTCAGGTTTACTGTATCCCTCTGACCTTCTTATTGACGATGAAACACAGATATTTCATCGGAATTAAATAGAAAAGGCTCAATGCCGACTTAAGTACAAGAAGACTGATTCTTCTTACTGTCTATGTTTTGAACGATTCCTGTGACATTAGTTATAGATTCCGATGCTTCACTTCAGGTTTAGTGTATCCCTTGGACCTTCTTATTGACGAAGAAACACAGAAATTGCATCGGAATTAAATACAAACGGCACAATGCCGACTTAAGTACTAGAAGACTGACTCTTCTTACTGACTATGTTTTGAACCATTCCTGTGACACTAGTAATAGATTCCGATGCTTCACTTCAGATTTACTCTATCACTAGGACCTTCTTATTGACGATGAAACACAGAACGTGCATCGGAATTAAATAGAAAAGGCACATTGCTGACATAAGTACAAGAAGACTGACTCTTCCTACTTTCTATGTTTTGAACCATTCCTGTGACACTAGTTATAGATTCAGATGCTTCACTTCTCGTTTACTGTATCCCTCTGACCTTCTTATTGACGATGAAACACAGAAATTGCATCGGAATTAAATAGAAAAGGCTCAATGCCGACTTAAGTACAAGAAGACTGATTCTTCTTACTGTCTATGTTTTGAACGATTCCTGTGACATTAGTTATAGATTCCGATGCTTCACTTCAGGTTTACTGTATCCCTTGGACCTTCTTATTGACGAAGAAACACAGAAATTGCATTGGAATTAAATACAAACGGCACAATGCCGACTTAAGTACTAGAAGACTGACTCTTCTTACTGACTATGTTTTGAACCATTCCTGTGACACTACATATTGATTCCGATGCTTCACTTCAGGTTCACTGTATCCCTCTGACCTTCTTATTGACGATGAAACACAGATATTGCATCGGAATTAAATAGAAAAGGCTCAATGCCGACTTAAGTACAAGAAGACTGATTCTTCTTACTGTGTATGTTTTGAACGATTCCTGTGACATTAGTTATAGATTCCGATGCTTCACTTCAGGTTTACTGTATCCCTTGGACCTTCTTATTGACGAAGAAACACAGAAATTGCATCGGAATTAAATATAAACGGCACAATGCCGACTTAAGTACTAGAAGACTGACTCTTCTTACTGACTATGTTTTGAACCATTCCTGTGACACTAGTTATAGATTCCGATGCTTCACTTCAGATTTACTCTATCACTAGGACCTTCTTATTGACGATGAAACACAGAACGTGCATCGGAATTAAATAGAAAAGGCACATTGCTGACTTAAGTACAAGAAGACTGACTCTTCCTACTTTCTATGTTTTGAACCATTCCTGTGACACTAGTTATACATTCAGATGCTTCACTTCTCGTTTACTGTATCCCTCTGACCTTCTTATTGACGATGAAACACAGAAATTGCATCCGAATTAAATACAAAAGGCACAATGCCGACTTAAGTACAAGAAGACTGACCTTTCTTACTGTCTATGCTTTGAACCATTCCTGAGACACTAGTTATAGATTCCGATGCTTCACTTCAGGTTTACTGTATCCCTCTGACCTTCTTATTGATGATGAAACTCAGAAATTGCATCGGAATTAAATACAAAAGGCACAATGCCGACTTAAGTACAAGGAGACTGACTCTTCTTTTTGTCTATGTTTTGAACCATTCCTGTGACACAAGTTATAGTCTCCGATGCTTCACTTCAGGTTTACTGAATCTCTTGGGCCATCTTATTGACGACGAAACACAGAAATTGCATCGGAAATAAATACAAAAGGCACAATGCCGACTTAAGTACAAGAAGACTGACTCGTCCTACTGTCTATGTTTTGAACGATTCCTGTGACATTAGTTATAGATTCCGACGCTGCACTCCAGGTTCACTGTATCCCTTGGACCTTCTTATTGACGATGAAACACAGAATTTGCATCGGAAACAAATACAAAAGGCACGATGCCGACTATAGTACATGTAGAATGAATCTTCCTACTGTCTTTGTTTTGAACCATTCCTGTGACACTTGTTATAGATTCCGATGCTTCATTTCAGGTTTACTGTATCACATGGATCTTCTTATTGACGATGAAACACAGATAGAGCATCGGAGTTAAATACAAAAGGCACAATGCCGACTTAAGTACCAGAAGACTGACTCTTCCTAGTGTCTATGTTTTGAACCATTCCTGTGAGACTAGTTATAGATTCCGATGCATCACTTCAGGTTCACTGTATCCGTCTGACCTTCTATTTGACGATGAAACACAGAAATTGCATCGGAATTAAATAGAAAAGGCACAATGCCGACTTAGGTACAAGAAGACTGTCTCTTCTTACTGACTGCTTTGAACCATTCCTGTGACACTAGTTATAGATTCCGATGCTTCACTTCAGGTTTACTGTACCCTCTGACCTTCTTATTGACGGTGAAACACAGAAATTCCATCGGAATTAGATACAAAAGGCACACTGCGGACTTACGTACAAGAAGACTGACTCTTCGTACTGACTAGGTTTTGAACCATTCCTGTGACACTACTTATGGATTCCGATGATTCACATCAGGTGTACTGTATCCCTTGGACCTTCTTATTGACGATGAAACACAGAAATTGCATCGGAAATAAATACAAAAGGCACAATGCCAACATAAGTACAAGAGGACTGTCTCTTCTTACTGACTATGTTTTGAACCATTCCTGTGACACTAGTTATAGATTCCGAAGCTTCACTTGAGGTTTACTGTATCCGTTGGACCTTCGTACTGACGATGAAACACAGAAATTGCATCGGAATTTAATACAAAAGGCACAATGCCGACTTAAGTACAAGAAGACTGACTCTTCCTACGGTCTATGCTTTGAACCATTCCTGTGACAGTAGTTATAGATTCCGATGCTTCACTTCGCGTTTACTGTATCCCTCTGACCTTCTTATTGACGATGAAACTCAGAAATTGCATCGGAATTAAATACAAAAGGCACAACGCCGACTTAAGTACAAGAAGACTGACTCTTCTTTTTGTCTTTGTGTTGAACCATTCCTGTGACACTCGTTATAGATTCCGATGCTTCACTTCAGGTTTACTGTATCCCTTGGACCTTCTTATTGACGACGAAACACAGAAATTGGATCGCAATTAAATACAAAAGGCACAATGCCGACTTAAGTACTAGAAGACTGACTCTTCTTACTGACTATGCTTTGAACCATTCCTGTGACACTAGTTATAGATTCCGATGCTTCACTTCAGGTTAACTGTATCCCTCTGACCTACTTATTGACGATGAAACACAGAAATTGCATCGGAAATAAATACAAAAGGCACGATGCCGACTTAAGTACATGTAGAATGAATCTTCCTACTGTCTATGTTTTGAACCATTCCTGTGACACTTCTTATAGATTCCGATGCTTCATTTCAGGTTTACTGTAAACCTTGGATCTTCTTATTGACGATGAAACACAGATAGTGCATCGGAGTTAAATACAAAAGGCACAATGCCGACTTAAGTACAAGAAGACTGACTCTTCTTACTGACTGCTTTGAACCATCCCTGTGACACTAGTTATAGATTCCGATGCTTCACTTCAGGTTTGCTGTATCCCTCTGACACTCTTTTTGACGATGAAACACAGAAATTGCATCGGAATTAAATAGAAAAAGCACAATGCCGACTTAAGTACAAGAAGACTGACTCTTCTTACTGTCAATGATTTGAACCATTCCTGAGACACTTATTATAGATTCCGATGCTTCACATCAGATTTACTGTATCCCTTGGATCTTCTTATTGTCGATGAAACACAGAAATTGCATCGGAATTAAATACAAAAGGCACAATGCCGTCTTAAGTACAAGATGACTGACTCTTCTTACTGACTGCTTTGAAGCATTCCTGTGACACTAGTTATAGATTCCGATGCTTCACTTCAGGTTTACTGTACCCTTGACCTTCTTATTGACAATGAAACAGAGAAATTCCATCGGAATTAAATTGAAAAGGCACAATGCCGACTTATGTACCAGAAGACTGACTCTTCTTACTGGCTATGTTTGAACCATACCTGTGAAACTAGTTATAGATTCCGATGCTTCACTCCAGGTTTACTGTATCCCTTTGCCACTCTTTTTGACGATGAAACACAGAAATTGCATCGGGAGTAAATAGAAAAGGCACAATGCCGTCTTATGTACAAGAAGACTGACTCTTCTTACTATCTATGTTTTGAACCATTCCTGTGACGCAAGTTACAGATTGCGATGCTTCACGTCAGGTTTACTGTATACCTCTGACCTTCTTATTGACGATGAGACACAGAAATTGCATCGGAAATAAATAGAAGAGGCACGATGGCGACTTAAGGACAAGAAGACTGACTCTTCCTACTGTCTATGTTTTGAACCATTCCTGTGACACTAGTTATAGATTCCGATGCTTCACTTCAGGATTACTGTATCCCTTGGACGTTCTTATTGACGATGAAACACAGAAATTGCATCGGAATTAAATACAAAACGCACAATGCAGACTTAAGTACAAGAAGACTGACTCTTCGTACTGACTATGTTTTGAACTACTCCTGTGACACTAGTTATAGATTTCGATGATTCACTTCAGGTATACTGTATCCCTAGGACCTTCTTATTGACGATGAAACACAGAAATTGCTTCGGAATTAAATAGGAAGGCACAATGCCGACTTAAGTACAAGAAGACTGACTCTTCTTACTGACTATGTTTGGAATCATTCCTGTGACACTAGTTATAGATACCGATGCTTCACTTCAGGTTTACTGTATCCCTCTGACCTTCTTATAGACGATGAAACACAGATATTGCATCGGCATTAAATAGAAAAGGCTCAATGCCGACTTAAGTACTAGAAGACTGACTCTTCTTACGGTCTATGTTTTGAACCATTCCTGTGGCAATAGTTATAGATTCCGATGCTTCACTTCAGATTTACTCTATCACTAGGACCTTCTTATTGACGATGAAACACAGAATGTGCATCGGAATTAAATAGAAAAGGCACATTGCTGATTTAAGTACAAGAAGACTGACTCTTCCTACTTTCTATGTTTTGAACCATTCCTGTGACACTAGTTATAGATTCCGACGCTTCACTTCTGGTTTACTGTATCCCTCTGATCTTCTTATTGACGATGAAACACAGAAATTGCATCGGAATTAAATAGAAAAGGCACATTGCTGACTTAAGTACAAGAGGACTGACTCTTCCTACTTTCTATGTTTTTAACCATTCCTGTGACACTAGTTATAGATTCCGATGCTTAACTTCTGGTTTACTGTATCCCTCTGACCTTCTTATTGACGATGAAACACAGAACTTGCATCGGAATTAAATACAAAAGGCACAATGCCGACTTAAGTACAAGAAGACTGACTCTTCTTTTTGTCTATGTTTTGAACCATTCCTGTGACACTAGTTATAGACTCCGATGTTCACTTCAGGTTTACTGTATCCCGTGGGCCTTCTTATTGACGAAGAAACACAGAAATTGCATCGGAAATAAATACAAAAGGCACGATGCCGACTTAAGTACATGTAGAATGAATCTTCCTACTGTCTATGCTTTGAACCATTCCTGTGACACTTGTTATAGATTCCGATGCTTCATTTCAGGTTTGCTGTATCACATTGATCTTCTTATTGACGATGAATCACAGACAGTGCATCGGAGTTAAATACAAAAGGCACAATGCCGACTTAAGTACAAGAAGACTGACTCTTCCTACTGTCTATGTTTTGAACCATTCCTGTGAGACTAGATACAGTTTCCGATGCACCACTTCAGGTTTACTGTATGCGTCTGACCTTCTTTTTGACGATGAAACACAGAAATTGCATCGGAATTAAATAGAAAAGGCAAAATTCCGACTTAAGTACAAGAAGACTGACTCTTCTTACTGTCAATGATTTGAACCATTCCTGAGACACAAGTTATAGATTCCGATGCTTCACCTCAGATTTACTGTACCCTCTGACCTTCTTATTGACGATGAAACACAGAAATTGCATCGGAATTAGATACAAAAGGCACAATGCCGACTTACGTACAAGAAGACTGACTATCGTACTGACTATGTTTTGAACCATTCCTGTGACACTACTTATGGATTCCGATGATTCACTTCAGGTGTACTGTATCCCTTGGACATTCTTATTGACGATGAAACACAGATATTGCATCGGAATTAAATAGAAAAGGCACAATGCCGACTTAAGTACAAGAAGACTGATTCTTCCTACTGACTATGCTTTGAACCATTCCTGTGACACTAGATATAGATTCCGATGCTTCACTTCAGGTTCACTGTATAACTCTGTTCTTCATATTGACGATGAAACAAAGAAATCGCATCGGAATTAAATAGAAAAGGCACAATGCCGACTTAAGTACAAGAAGACTGACTCTTCTTACTGTCTATGTTTTAACCACTCCTGGGACACTGGTTATGAATTCCGATGCTTCACTCCAGGTTTACTGTATCCCTTTGACCTTCTTTTTGACGATGAAACACAGAAACTGCATCGGAATTTATTAGAAAGGGCACAATGCCGACTTAAGTACCAGAAGACTGACTCTTCTTACTATCTATGCTTTGAACCATTCCTGTGACGTTAGTTACAGATTCCGATGCTTCACTTCAGGTTTACTGTATTCATCTGACCTACTTATTGACGATGAAACACAGAAATTGCATCGGAATTAAGTAGAAATGGCACAATGCCGACTGAAGTACAAGAAGACTGACTCTTCATACTGTCTAAGTTTTGAACCATTCCTGTGACGCTAGTTACAGATTCTGATGCTTCACTTCTGGGTTACTGTATCCCTTGGACCTTCTTATTGACGATGAAACACAGATATTGCATCGGAAATAAATACAAAAGGCACAATGCCGACTTAAATACAAGAGGACTGACTCATCTTACTGACTATGTTTTGAACCATTCCTGTGACACTAGTTATAGATTCCGATGCTTCACTTCTGGTTTACTGTATCACTTGGACCATCGTATTGACGATGAAACACAGAAATTGCATCGGAATAAATACAAAAGGCACAATGCCTTCTTAAGCACAAGAAGACTGACTCTTCTTACTGACAATGTTTTGAACCATTCCTGTGACACTAGTTATAGATTCCGATGCTTCACTTCAGGTTTACTGTATCCCTTTGACCTTCTTATTGACGATGAAACACAGAAATTGCATCGGAATTAAATACAATATAAACAATGCCGACTTAAGTACAAGAAGACTGACCCTTCTTACTGTCTATGTTTAGAACCAATCCTGTGACACTAGTTATAGATTCCAATTCTTCACTTCAGGTTAACTGTATCCCTCTGACCTTCTTATTGACGATGAAACACAGGAAATGCATTGGAATTAGATACAAAAGACACAATGACAACTTACGTACAAGCAGACTGACTCTTCGTAGTGACTATGTTTTGAACCATTCCTGTGACACTAGTTTTTGATTCCGATGATTCACTTTAGGTGTACTGTATCCCTTGGACCATCTTATTGTCGATGAAACACAGAAGTTGCTTCGGAATTAAATAGAAAAGGCACAATGCCGACTTAAGTACAAGAAGACTGATTCTTCCTACTGACTATGTTTTGAACCATTCCTGTGACACTAGATATAGATTCCGTTGCTTCACTCCAGGTTTACTGTATCCCTTTGACCTTCTTTTTGACGATGAAACACAGAAATTGCATCGGAATTTAATAGAAAAGGCACAATGCCGACTTAAGTACAAGAAGACTGACCTTTCTTACTGTCTATGCTTTGAACCATTCATGTGACGCTAGTTACAGATTCCGATGCTTCACTTCAGGGTTACTGTATCCCTTGGACCTTCTTATGCACGATGAAACACAGATATTGCATCGGAAATAAATACAAGAGGCAGAATGCCGACTTAAATACACGAAGACTGACTCTTCTTACTGATTATGTTTTGAACCATTCCTGAGACACAAGTTATAGATTCCGATGCTTCACCTCAGATTTACTGTACCCTCTGACCTTCTTATTGACGATGAAACACAGAAATTGCATCGGAATTAGATACAAAAGGCACAATGCCGACTTACGTACAAGAAGACTGACTATCGTACTGACTATGTTTTGAACCATTCCTGTGACACTACTTATGGATTCCGATGATTCACTTCAGGTGTACTGTATCCCTTGGACCTTCTTATTGACGATGAAACACAGATATTGCATCGGAATTAAATAGAAAAGGCACAATGCCGACTTAAGTACAAGAAGACTGATTCTTCCTACTGACTATGCTTTGAACCATTCCTGTGACACTAGATATAGATTCCGATGCTTCACTTCAGGTTCACTGTATAACTCTGTTCTTCATATTGACGATGAAACAAAGAAATCGCATCGGAATTAAATAGAAAAGGCACAATGCCGACTTAAGTACAAGAAGACTGACTCTTCTTACTGTCTATGTTTTAACCACTCCTGGGACACTGGTTATGAATTCCGATGCTTCACTCCAGGTTTACTGTATCCCTTTGACCTTCTTTTTGACGATGAAACACAGAAACTGCATCGGAATTTATTAGAAAGGGCACAATGCCGACTTAAGTACCAGAAGACTGACTCTTCTTACTATCTATGCTTTGAACCATTCCTGTGACGTTAGTTACAGATTCCGATGCTTCACTTCAGGTTTACTGTATTCATCTGACCTACTTATTGACGATGAAACACAGAAATTGCATCGGAATTAAGTAGAAATGGCACAATGCCGACTGAAGTACAAGAAGACTGACTCTTCATACTGTCTAAGTTTTGAACCATTCCTGTGACGCTAGTTACAGATTCCGATGCTTCACTTCTGGGTTACTGTATCCCTTGGACCTTCTTATTGACGATGAAACACAGATATTGCATCGGAAATAAATACAAAAGGCACAATGCCGACTTAAATACAAGAGGACTGACTCTTCTTACTGACTATGTTTTGAACCATTCCTGTGACACTAGTTAGAGATTCCGATGCTTCACTTCAGGTTTACTGTATCCCTCTGACCTCCTTATTGACGATGAAACACTGTAATTGCGTCGGAAATAAATTGAAAAGGGCATAATGCCGACTTAAGTACAAGAAGACTGACTCTTCATACTGTCTATGTTTTGAACCATTCCTGTGACACTAGTTATAGATTCCGATGCTTCACTTCAGGTTTACTGTATCCCTTGGACCTTGTTATTGACGATGAAACACAGAAAGTGCATCGGATTTAAATAGAAATGGCACAATGCTGACTTAAGTACAAGAAGACTGACTCTTCCTACTTTCTATGTTTTGAACCATTCCTGTGACACTAGTTATAGATTCCGATGCTTCACTTCTGATTTACTGTATCCCTCTGACCTTCTTATTGACGATGAAACACAGAAATTCCATCGGAATTAAATACAAAAATCACAATGCCGACTTAAGTACAAGAAGACTGACCTTTCTTACTGTCTATGATTTGAACCATTCCTGTGACACTAGTTATAGATTCCGATGCTTCACTTCAGGTTTACTGTATCCCTTTGACCTTCTTATTGACGATGAAACACAGAGATTGCATCGGAATTAAATACAAAATAAACAATGCCGACTTAAGTACAAGAAGACTGACCCTTCTAACTGTCTATGTTTAGAACCAATCCTGTGACACTAGTTATAGATTCCAATTCTTCACTTCAGGTTAACTGTATCCCTCTGACCTTCTTATTGACGATGAAACACAGGAAATGCATCGGAATTAGATACAAAAGACACAATGACAACTTACGTACAAGCAGACTGACTCTTCGTAGTGACTATGTTTTGAACCATTCCTGTGACACTAGTTATTGATTCCGATGATTCACTTTAGGTGTACTGTATCCCTTGGACCATCTTATTGTCGATGAAACACAGAAGTTGCTTCGGAATTAAATAGAAAAGGCACAATGCCGACTTAAGTACAAGAAGACTGATTCTTCCTACTGACTATGTTTTGAACCATTCCTGTGACACTAGATATAGATTCCGTTGCTTCACTCCAGGTTTACTGTATCCCTTTGACCTTCTTTTTGACGATGAAACACAGAAATTGCATCGGAATTTAATAGAAAAGGCACAATGCCGACTTAAGTACAAGAAGACTGACCTTTCTTACTGTCTATGCTTTGAACCATTCCTGTGACGCTAGTTACAGATTCCGATGCTTCACTTCAGGGTTACTGTATCCCTTGGACCTTCTTATGGACGATGAAACACAAATATTGCATCGGAAATAAATACAAGAGGCAGAATGCCGACTTAAATACACGAAGACTGACTCTTCTTACTGACTATGTTTTGAACCATTCCTGTGACACTAGTTAGAGATTCCGATGCATCACTTCAGGTTTACTGTATCCCTCTGACCTTCTTATTGACGTTGAAACACAGTACTTGCATCGGAAATAAATTGAAAAGGGCATAATGCCGACTTAAGTACAAGAAGACTGACTCTTCTTACTGTCTATGTTTTGAACCATTCCTGTGACACTAGTTATAGATTCCGGTGCTTCACTTCAGGTTTACTGTATCCCTTGGACCTTCTTATTGACGATGAAACACAGAAATTGCATCGGAATTAAATACAAAAGGCACAATGCCGACTTAAGTACAAGAAGACTGACTCTTCTCACTGTCTATGTTTTGAACCATTCCTGTGACGCTAGTTACAGTTTCCGATGCTTTACTTCAGGTTTACTGTATGCCTTGGACCATCTTATTGACGATGAAACACAGATATTGCTTGGAATTAAATACAAATGGCACAAAGCCGACGTAAGTACAAGAAGACTGACTATTCTTACTGACTGTGTTTGAACCATTCCTGTGACACTAGTTAGAAATTCCGATGCTTCACTCTAGGTTTACTGTATCCCTTGGACCTTCTTATTGACTATGAAACACAGAAATTGTATCGGAATTAAATACAAAAGGCACAATGTTGACTTAAGTTCAAGAATACTGACTCTTCTTACTGACTATGTTTTGAACCATTCCTGTGACACTAGTTAGAGATTCCGATGCTTCACTTCAGGTTTACTGTATCCCTCTGACCTTCCTATTGACGATGAAACACAGTAATTGCATCGGAATTAAATTGAAAATGGCACAATGCCGACTTAAGTACAAGAAGACTGACTCTTCTTACTGTCTATGCTTTGAACCATTCCTTTGACACTAGTTACAGATTCCGATGCTGCACTTCAGGTTTACTGAATCCCTTGGACCTTCTTATTGACTATGAAACACAGAAATTGTATCGGAATTAAATAGAAAAGGCACAATGCCGACTTAAGTACCAGAAGACTGACTCTTCTTACTATCTATGTTTTGAACCATTCCTGTGACGTTAGTTACAGATTCCGATGCTTTACTTCAGGTTTACTGTATTCCTCTGGCCTTCTTATTGAGGATGAAACACAGAAATTGCATCGGAATTAAATACAAAAGGCACATTGCCGACTTAAGTACAAGAAGACCGACTCTTCCTACTGTCTATGTTTTGAACCATTCCTGTGACACTAGTTATAGATTCCGATGCCTCACTTCAGGTTTACTGTATCCCTTGGACGTTGTTATTGACGATGAAACACAGAAATTGCATTGGAATTAAATGGAAAAGGCTCAATGCCGACTTAAGTACAAGAAGACTGACTCTTCTTACTGACTATGCTTTGAACCATTCCTGTGGCACTAGATATTGATTCCGATGCCTCACTTCAGGTTTTCTGTATCCATCTGACCTTCGTATTGACGATGAAACACAGAAATTGCATCTGAATTAAATAGAAATGGCACAATGCCGACTGAAGTACAAGAAGACTGACTCTTCTTACTGTCTATGATTTGAACCATTCCTTTGACACTAGTTACAGATTCCGATGCTGCACTTCAGGTTTACTGAATCCCTTGGACCTTCTTATTGACTATGAAACACAGAAATTGTATCGGAATTAAATACAAAAGGCACAATGCCGGCTTAAGTACAAGAAGACTGACTCTTCTTACTGACTATGCTTTGAACCATTCCTGTGACACTAGTTATAGATTCCGATGTTTCAGTTCAGGTTTACTCTATCACGAGGACCTTGTTATTGACGATGAAACACAGAAATTGCATCGGAACTAAATACAAAACGAACAATGCCGACTTAAGTACAAGAAGACTGCCTATTCCTACTGGCTATATTTTGAACGATTCCTGTAACATTAGTTATTGATTCCGATGCTTCACTTCAGGTTTACTGTATCCCTTGGACATTGTTATTGACGATGAAACACAGAAATTGCATCGGAATTAAATACAAAAGGCACAATGCCGACTTAAGTACAAGAAGTTTAACTCTTCTTACTGACTATGTTTTGAACCATTCCTGTGCCACTAGTTATAGTTTCCGATGCTTCACATCAGGTTTACTGTATCCCTCTGACAATCTTATTGACGATGAAACACAGAAATTGCATCGGAAATAAATACAAAAGGCACGATGCCGACTCAAGTACATGTAGAATGAATCTTCCCACAGTCTATGATTTGAACCATTCCTGTGACACTTGTTACACATTCCGATGCTTCATTTCAGGTTTACTGTATCCCTTGGATCTTCTTATTGACGATGAAACACAGATAGTGCGTCGGAGTTAAATACAAAAGGCACAATGCCGACTTAAGTACAAGAAGACTGACTCTTCTTACTGACTGCTTTGAACCATTCCGGTGACACTAGTTATGGATTCCGATGCTTCACCTCAGGTTTACTGCATCCCTCTGACCTTTTTATTGACGATGAATCTCAGAAATTGCATCGGAATTTTATACAAAAGGCACAATGCCGACTTAAGTACAGGAAGACTGACCCTTCTTACTGTCTATGTTTTGAACCATTCCTGTGACACTAGTTATAGATTCCGATTCTTCACTTCAGGTTTACTGTATCCCTCTGACCTTCTTATTGACGATGAAACACAGAAATTGCATAGGAATTAGATACAAAAGGCACAATGCCGACTTACGTGCAAGAAGACTGACTCTTCCTACTGACTATATTTGAACCATTCCTGTGACACTAGTTATGGATTCCGATGTTTCACTTCAGGTGTACTGTATCCCTCTGACCTTCGTATTGACGATGAAACACAGATATTGCATCGGAATTAAATAGAAAAGGCACAATGCCGACTTAAGTACAAGAAGACTGATTCTTCCTACTGAATATGTTTTGAACCATTCCTATGACACTAGATATTGATTCCGATGCTTCACTACAGGTTCACTGTTTTACTCTGACTTTCATATTGACGATGAAACAAAGAAATCGCATCAGAATTAAATAGAAAAGGCACAATGCCGACTTAAGTACAAGAAGACTGACTCTTCTTACTGTCTATGTTTTAACCTCTCCTGTGACCCTAGTTATAGATTCCGATGCTTCACTCCAGGTTTACTGTATCCCTTTGACCTTCTTTTTGAGGATGAAACACAGAAATTGCATCGGAATTTAATAGAAATGGCACAATGCCGACTTAAGTACCAGAAGACTGACTTTTCTTACTATCTATACTTTGAACCATTCCTGTGACGTTAGTTACAAATTCCGATGCTTCACTACAGGTTTACTTTTTACCTCTGACCTTCTTATTGACGATGAAACACAGAAATTGCATCGGAAATTAATAGAAAAAGCACATTGTCGACTTAAGTACAAGAATACTGACTCTTCCTACTGTCTATGATTGAACCATTCCTGTGACACTAGTTACAGATTCCCATGCTGCACTTCAGGTTTACTGTATCCCTTGGACGTTCTTATTGACGATGAAACACAGAAATTGCATCGGAATTAAATAGAAAAGGCACATTGCCGACTTAAGTACAAGAAGACTGACTCTTCTCACTGACTATGCTTTGAACCATTCCTGTGACACTAGTTATAGATTCCGATGCTTCACTCCAGGTTTACTGTATCCCTTGGACCTTCTTATTGACGATGAAACAGAGAAATTACATCGGAAATAAATACAAAAGGCACGATGCCGACTCAAGTACATGTAGAATGAATCTTCCTACTGTCTATGTTTTGAACCATTCCTGTGACACTTGTTATAGATTCCGATGCTTCACTCCAGGTTTACTGTATCCCTTGGACCTTCTTATTGACGATGAAACAGAGAAATTACATCGGAAATAAATACAAAAGGCACGATGCCGACTTAAGTACATGTAGAATGAATCTTCCTACTGTCTATGTTTTGAACCATTCCTGTGGCACTTGTTATAGATTCCGATGCTTCATTTCAGGTTTACTGTATCACATGGATCTTCTTATTGACGATGAATCACAGATAGTGCATCGGAGTTAAATACAAAAGGCACAATGCCGACTTAAGTACAAGAAGACTGACTCTTCCTACTGTCTATGTTTTGAACCATTCCTGTGAGACTAGTTATAGAGTCCGATGCATCACTTCAGGTTTACTGTATCCGTCTGACCTTCTTTTTGACGATGAAACACAGAAATTGCATCGGAATTAAATAGAAAAGGCACAATTCCGACTTAAGTACAAGAAGACTGACTCTTCTTACTGTCGATGATTTGAACCATTCCTGAGGCACAAGTTATAGATTCCGATGCTTCACCTCAGATTTACTGTACCCTCTGAAATTCTTATTGACGATGAAACACAGAAATTGCATCGGAATTAGATACAAAAGGCACAATGCCGACTTACGTTTAAGAAGACTGACTCTTCGTACTGACTATGCTTTGAACCATTCTTGTGACACTAATTATGGATTCCGATGATTCACTTCAGGTGTACTGTATCCCTTGGACCTTCTTATTGACGATGAAACACAGAAATTGCAACGGAATTAAATAGAAAAGGCACAATGCCGACTTAAGTACAAGAAGACTGACTCTTCTTACTGACTATGTTTGGAACCATTCCTGTGACACTAGTTATAGAATCCGATGCTTCACTTCTGGTTTACTGTATCCCTTGGACCTTCGTATTGACGATGAAACACAGAAATTGCATCGGAATAAATACAAAAGGCACAATGCCTTCTTAAGTACAAGAAGACTGACTCTTCTTACTGACAATGCTTTGAACCATTCCTGTGACACGAGTTATAGATTCCGATGCTTCACTTCAGGTTTACTGTTTCCCTCTGACCTTCTTATTGACGATGAAACACAGAAATTGCATCGGAATTAAATACAAAAGGCACAATGCCGACTTAAGTACATGTAGACTGACTCTTCCTGCTGTCTATATTTTGAAACATTCCTGTGACACTAGTTATACATACCGATGCTTCATTTCAGGTTTACTGTATACCTCTGACCTTCTTATTGACGATGAAACTCAGAAATTGCATTGGAATTAAATACAATACGAACAATGTCGACTTATGTACAAGAAGACTGACCCTACTTACTGTCTATGTTTTGAACCATTCCTGTGACACTAGTTATAGATTCCGATTCTTCACTTCAGGATTATTGTATCCCTCTGACCTTCTTATTGACGATGAAACACAGAAATTGCATCGAATTAGATACAAAAGGCACATTGACAACATACGTACATGCAGGCTGACTCTTCGTACTGATTATGTTTTGAACCATTCCTGTGACACTAGTTATTGATTCCGATGATTCACTTCAGGTGTACTGTAACCCTTGGACCTTCTTATTGACGATGAAACACAGAAGTTGCTTCGGAATTAAATAGAAAAGGCACAATGCCGACTTAAGTACAAGAAGACTGATTCTTCCTACCGACTATGTTTTGAACCATTCCTGTGACACTAGATATAGATTCCGATGCTTCACTCCAGGTTTACTGTATCCCTTTGACCTTCTTTTTGACGATGAAACACAGAAATTGCATCGGAATTTCATGGAAAAGACACAATGCCGACTTAAGTACCAGAAGACTGACTCTTCTTACTATCTATGTTTTGAACCATTCCTGTGACGTTAGTAACAGATTCCGATGCTTCACTTTAGGTTTACTGTATACCTCTGGCCTTCTTATTGACGATGAAACACAGAAATTGCATCGGTATTAAATACAAAAGGCACATTGCCGACTTAAGTACAAGAAGACCGACTCTTCCTACTGTCTATGTTTTGAACCATTCCTGTGACACTAGTTATAGATTCCGATGCCTCACTTCAGGTTTACTGTATCCCTTGGACGTTCTTATTGACGATGAATCACAGAAATTGCATCGGAATTAAATGGAAAAGGCACAATGCCGACTTAAGTACAAGAAGACTGACCCTTCTTACTGATTATGATTTAAACCATTCCTGTGTCACTAGATATTGATTCCGATGCTTCACTTCAGGTTTACTGTATCCATCTGACCTTCTTATTGACGATGAAACACAGAAATTGCATCGGAATTAAATAGAAATGGCACAATGCCGACTGAAGTACAAGAAGACTGACTCTTCATACTGTCTAAGATTTGAACCATTCCTGTGACGCTAGTTACAGATTCCGATGCTTCACTTCAGGGTTACTGTATCCCTTGGACCTTCTTATTGACGATGAAACACAGATATTGCATCGGAAATAAATACAAGTGGCACAATGCCGACTTAAATACACGAAGACTGACTCTTCTTACTGACTATGTTTTGAACCATTCCTGTGACACTAGTTAGAGATTCCGCTGCTTCACTTCAGGTTTAATGTATCCCTCTGACCTTCTTATTGACGATGAAACACAGTAATTGCATCGGAAATAAATTGGAAAGGGCATAATGCCGACTTAAGTACAAGAAGACTGACTCTTCTTACTGTCTATGTTTTGAACCATTCCTGTGACACTAGTTATAGATTCCAATGCTTCACTTCAGGTTTACTGTATCCCTTGGACCTTCTTATTGACGATGAAACACAGAAATTGCAACGGAATTAAATACAAAAGGCACAATGCCGACTTAAGTACAAGAAGACTGACTCTTCTTACTGACAATGCTTTGAACCATTCCTGTGACACGAGTTATAGTTTCCGATGCTTCACTTCAGGTTTACTGTATCTCTCTGACCTTCTTATTGACGATGATACACAGAAATTGCATCGGAATTAAATACAAAAGGCACAATGCCGACTTAAGTAAAAGAAGACTGACTCTTCTTACTGACTGTTTTGAACCATTCGTGTGACACTAGTTATAGATTCCGATGCTTCACTTCAGGTTTACTGTATCCCTCTGACCTTCTTACTGACGATGAAACACTGTAATTGCATCGGAATTAAATAGAAAAGGCACAATGCCGACTTAAGTACAAGAAGACTGACTCTTCTCACTGTCTATGTTTTGACGCATTCCTGTGACGAAAGTTACAGATTCCGATCCATCACTTCTGGTTTACTGTATCCCTTGGACCTTCTTATTGACGATGAAACACAGATATTGCTCCGAATTAAATACAAAAGGCACAATGCCGACGTAAGTACAAGAAGACTGACTCTTCTTACTGACTATGTTTGAACCATTCCTGTGACACTAGTTAGAGATTCCGATGCTTCACTCTAGGTTTACTGTATCCCTTGGACCTTCTTATTGACTATGAAACACAGAAATTGTATCGGAATTAAATACAAAAGGCACAATGCTGACTTAAAAACAAGAATACTGACTCTTCTTACTGACTATGTTTTGAACCATTCCTGTGACACTAGTTAGAGATTCCGATGCTTCACTTCAGGTTTACTGTATCCCTCTGACCTTCTTATTGACGATGAAACACAGTAATTGCATCGGAATTATATTGAAAAGGGCACAATGCTGACTTAAGTACAAGAAGACCGACTCTTCTTACTGTCTATGTTTTGAACCATTCCTGTGACCTTAGTTATAGATTCCGATGCTTCATTTCAGGTTTACGGTATCTCTTGTACCTTCTTATTGACTATGAAACACAGAAATTGTATCGGAAATAAATACAAAAGACACAATGCCGACTTAAGTACAAGAAGACTGACTCTTCTTACTGACTATGCTTTGAACCATTCCTGTGACACTAGTTATAGATTCCGATGCTTCACTTCAGGTTTACTCTATCACTAGGACCTTCTTATTGACGATGAAACCCAGAAATTGCATCGGAACTAAATACAAATCGAACAATGCCGATTTAAGTACAAGAAGACTGACTCTGCCTACTGTCTATGTTTTGAACGATTCCTGTAACATTAGTTATAGATTCCGATGCTTCACTTCAGGTTTACTGTATCCCTTGGACCTTGTTATTGACGATGAAACCCAGAAATTGCATCGGAATTAAATACAAAAGGCACAATGCCGACTTAAGTACAAGAAGTTTGACTCTTCTTACTGACTATGATTTGAACCATTCCTGTGCCACTAGTTATAGTTTCCGTTGCTTCACATCAGGTTTACTGTATCCCTCTGACATTCTTATTGACGATGAAACACAGAAATTGCATCGGAAATAAATACAAAAGGCACGATGCCGACTTAAGTACATGTAGAATGAATCTTCGCACTGTCTATGATTTGAACCATTCCTGTGACACTTGTTACACATTCCGATGCTTCATTTCAGGTTTACTGTATCCCTTGGATCTTCTTATTGACGATGAAACACAGATGGTGCATCGGAGTTAAATACAAAAGGCACAATGCCGACTTAAGTACAAGAAGACTGACTCTTCTCACTGACTGCTTTGAACCATTCCGGTGACACTAGTTATGGATTCCGATGCTTCACCTCAGGTTTACTGTATCCCTCTGACGTTTTTATTGACGATGAAACTCAGAAATTGCATCGGAATTAGATACAAAAGGCACAATGCCGACTTACGTACAAGAAGACTGACTCTTCGTACTGACTATGTTTGAACCATTCCTGTGACACTAGTTATGGATTCCGATGATTCACTTCAGGTGTACTGTATCCCTCTGACCTTCTTATTGACGATGAAACACAGATATTGCATCAGAATTAAATAGAAAAGGCACAATGCCGACTTAAGTACAAGAAGACTGATTCTTCCTACTGACTATGTTTTGAACTATTCACATGACACTAGATATAGATTCCGATGCTTCACTTCAGGTTCACTGTATCACTCTGACCTTCATATTGACGATGAAACAAAGAAATCGCATCGGAATTAAATAGAAAAGGCACAATGCCGACTTAAGTACAAGAAGACTGACTCTTCTTACTGTCTATGTTTTAACCACTCCTGTGACCCTAGTTATAGATTCCGATGCTTCACTCCAGGTTTACTGTATCCCTTTGACCTTCTTTTTGACGATGAAACACAGAAATTGCATCGGAATTTAATAGAATACGCACAATGCCGACTTAAGTACCAGAAGACTGACTCTTCTTACTATCTATACTTTGAACCATTTCTGTGACGTTACTTACAGATTCCGGTGCTTCACTTCAGGTTTACTGTATACCTCTGACCTTCTTATTGACGATGAAACACAGAAATTGCATCGGAATTAAATAGAAAAGGCACATTGTCGACTTAAGTACAAGAAGACTGACTCTTCTTACTGACTATGTTTCAACCATTCCTGTAACACCAGTTAGAGATTCCGATGCTTCACTCTAGGTTTACTGTATCCATTGGACCGTCTTATTGACTATGAAACACAGATATTGTATCGGAATTAAATACAAAATTCACAATGCTGACTTAAGTACAAGAATACTGACTCTTCTTACTGACTATGTTTTGAACCATTCCTGTGACACTAGTTAGAGATTCCGATGCTTCACTTCAGGTTTACTGTATCCCTCTGACCTTCTTATTGACGATGAAACACAGTAATTGCATCAGAATTAAATTGAAAAGGGCACAATGCCGACTTAAGTACAAGAAGACTGACTCTTCCTACTGTCTATGTTTTGAAACATTCCTGTGACCTTAGTTATAGATTCCGATACTTCATTTCAGGTTTACGGTATCTCTTGGACTTTCTTATTAACTATGAAACACAGAAATTGTATCGGAATGAAACACAAAAGGCACAATGCCGACTTAAGTGCAAGAAGACTGAATCTTCTTACTGACTATGCTTTGAACCATTCCTGTGACACTAGTTATAGATTCCGATGCTTCACTTCAGATTTACACTATCACTAGGACCTTCTTATTGACGATGAAACACAGAAATTGCATCGGAACTAAATACAAAACGTACAATGCCGACTGAAGTACAAGAAGTCTGACTCTTCTTACTGTCTATGTTTTAACCACTCCTGTGACACTACTTATAGATTCCGATGCTTCACTCCAGGTTAACTGTATCCCATTGACCTTCTTTTTTACGATGAAACACAGAAATTGCTTCGGAATTTAATGGAAAATGCACAATGCCGACTTAAGTACAAGAAGTTTGACTCTACTTACTGACTATGTTTTGAACCATTCCTGTGCCACTAGTTATAGTTTCCGATGCTTCACATCAGGTTTACTGTATCCCTCTGACAATCTTATTGACGATGAAACACAGAAATTGCATCGGAAATATATACAAGAGGCACGATGCCGACTTAAGTACATATAGAATGAATCATCCCACTGTCTATGATTTGAACCATTCCTGTGACACTTGTTACACATTCCGATACTTCATTTCAGGTTTACTGTATCCCTTGGATCTTCTTATTGACGATGAAACACAGATAGTGCATCGGAGTTAAATACAAAAGGCACAATGCCGACTTAAGTACAAGAAGACTGACTCTTCTTACTGACTGCTTTGAACCATTTCGGTGAAACTAGTTATGGATTCCGACGCTTCACCTCAGGTTTACTGTATCCCTTTGACCTTTTTATTGACGATGAAACTCAGAAATTGCATCGGAATTAAATACAAAAGGCACAATGCCGACTTAAGTACAAGAAGACTGACCCTTATTACTGTTTATGTTTTGAACCATTCCTGTGACACTAGTTATAGATTCCGATTCTTCACTTCAGGTTTACTGTATCCCTCTGACCTTCTTATTGACGATGAAACACAGAAATTGCATCGGAATTAGATACAAAAGGCACAATGCAGACTTACGTACAAGAAGACTGACTCTTCGTACTGACTATGTTTGAACCATTCCTGTGACACTAGTTATGGATTCCGATGATTCACTTCAGGTGTACTGTATCCCTCTGACCTTCGTATTGACGATGAAACACAGATATTGCATCGGAATTAAATAGAAAAGGCACAATGCCGACTTAAGTACAAGAAGACTGATTCTTCCTACTGACTGTGTTTTAAACCCTTCCTATGACACTAGATATAGATTCCGATGCTTCACTTCAGGTTCACTGTATCACGCTGACCTTCATATTGACGATGAAACAAAGAAATCGCATCGGAATTAAATATAAAAGGCACAATGCCGACTTAAGTACAAGAAGACTGACTCTTCTTACTGACTATGTTTTGAACGATTCCTGTGACATTAGATATAGATTCCGATGCTTCACTTCAGGTTTACTGTATCCCTTGGACCTTGTTATTGACGATAAAACACAGAAATTGCATCGGAAATAAATACAAAACGCACGATGCCGACTTAAGTACATGTAGAATGAATCTTCCCACTGTCTATGATTTGAACCATTCCTGTGACACTTGTTATAGATTCTTATGCTTCATTTCAGGTTAACTGAATCCCTTGGATCTTCTTATTGACGATGAAACACAGATAGTGCATCGGAGTTTACTACAAAAGGCACAATGCCGACTTAAGTACAAGAAGACTGACCACTCTTACTGACTGTTTTGAACCATTCCGGTGACACTAGTTATAGATTCCATGCTTCACCTCAGGTTTACTGTATCCCTCTGACCTTCTTATTGACGATGAAACTCAGAAATTGCATCGGAATTAAATACAAAAGGCACAATGCCGACTTAAGTACAAGAAGACTGACCCTTCTTACTGTCTATGTTTTGAACCATTCCTGTGACACTAGTTATAGATTCCGATTCTTCACTTCAGGTTTACTGTATCCCTCTGACCTTCTTATTGACGATGAAACACAGAAATTGCATCGGAATTAGATACAAAAAGCACAATGCCGACTTACGTACAAGATGACTTACTCTTCGTACTGACTATGTTTGAACCATTCCTATGACACTAGTTATGGATTCCGATGATTCACTTCAGGTGTACTGTATCCCTTGGACCTTCTTATTGACGATGAAACACAGAAATTGCATCGGAATTAAATAGGAAAGGCACAATGCCGACTTAAGTACAAGATGACTGACTCTTCTTTTTGTCTATGTTTTGAACCATTCCTGTGACACTAGTTATAGATTCCGATGCTTCACTTCATGTTTACTGTATCCCTTGGGCCTTCTTATTGACGACGAAACACTGTAATTGCATCGGAATTAAATAGAAAAGGCACAATGCCGACTTAAGTACAAGAAGACTGACTCTTCTCACTGTCTATGTTTTGACGCATTCCTGTGACGAAAGTTACAGATTCCGATGCATCACTTCTGGTTTACTGTATCCCTTGGACCTTCTTATTGACGATGAAACACAGATATTGCTCGAAATTAAATACAAAAGGCACAATGCCGACGTAAGTACAAGAAGACTGACTCTTCTTACTGACTATGTTTGAACCATTCCTGTGACACTAGTTATAGATTCCGATGCTTCACTTCTGGTTTACTGTATCTCTCTGACCTTCTTATTGACGACGAAATACAGAAAATGCATCGGAAATAGATACAAAAGACACGATGACGACTTAAGTACATGTAGAATGAATCTTCCTACTGTCTATGTTTTGAACCATTCCTGTGACACTTGTTATAGATTCCGATGCTTCATTTCAGGTTTACTGTATCACATGGATCCTCTTATTGACGATGAAACACAGATAGTGCATCGGAGTTAAATACAAAAGGCTCAATGACGACTTAAGTACAAGAAGACTGACCCTTCTTACTGTGTATGATTTGAACCATTCCTGTAACACTAGTTATAGATTCCGATGTTTCACTTCAGGTTTACTGTATCCCTCTGACCTTCTTATTGACGATGAAACACAGTAATTGCGTCGGAAATAAATTGAAAAGTGCATAATGCCGACTTAAGTACAAGAAGACTGACTCTTCATAGTGACAATGATTTGAACCATTCCTGTGACACGAGTTGTATATTCTGATGCTTCACTTCAGGTTTACTGTATCCCTCTGACCTTCTTATTGACGATGAAACACAGAAATTGCATCGGAATTAAATACAAAAGGCACAATGCCGACTTAAGTACTTGTAGACTGACTCTTCCTACGGTTTATATTTTGAAACATTCCTGTGACACTAGCTATAGATCCGATGCTTCATTTCAGGTTTACTGTATCCCTTGGACCTTCTTATTGACGATGAAACACAGAAATTGCGTCGGAATTAAATACAAAAGGCACAATGCCGACTTAAGTACAAGAAGACTGACTCTTCCAACTGTCTAAGTTTTGAACATTTTCTGTGATACTAGTTATTGATTCCGATGCTACACTTCAGATTTACTGTATCCCCCTGACCTTCTTATTGACGATGAAACACAGAAATTGCATCGGAACGAAATACAAAAGGCACAATGCCGACTTAAGTAAAAGAAGACTGACTCTTCTAACTGTAAATGTTTTGAACCATTCCTGTGACACAAGTTATAGATTCCGATGCTTCACCTCAGATTTACTGTATCCCTTGGACCTTCTTATTGACGATGAAACTCAGAAAGTGCATCGGAATTAAATACAAAAAGCACAATGCCGACTTAAGTACAAGAAGACTGACACTTCTTACTGTCTATGTTTTGAACCATGCCTGTGACACTAGTTATAGATTCCGATTCTTCACTTCAGGTTTACTGTATCCCTCTGACCTTGTTATTGACGATGAAACACAGAAATTTCATCGGAATTAGATACAAAAGGCACAATGCTGACTTACGTACAAGAAGACTGACTCTTCGTACTGACTATGTTTGAACCATTCCTGTGACACTAGTTATGGATTCCGATGATTCACTTCAGGTGTACTGTATCCCTCTGACCTTCTTATTGACGATGAAACACAGATATTGCATCGGAATTAAATGGAAAAGGCACAATGCCGACTTAAGTACAAGAAGACTGATTCTTCCTACAGACTATGTTTTGAACCATTCCTATGACACTAGATATAGATTCCGATGCTTCACTTCAGGTTCACTGTATCACTCTGACCTTCATATTGACGATGAAACAAAGAAATCGCATCGGAATTAAATAGAAAAAGCACAATGCCGACTTAAGTACAAGAAGACTGACTCTTCTTACTGACTGTTTTGAACCATTCCGGTGACACTAGTTATAGATTCCGATGCTTCACCTCAGGTTTACTGTATCCCTCTGACCTTCTTATTGACGATGAAACTCAGAAATTGCTTCGGAATTAAATACAAAAGGCACAATGCCGACTTACGTACAAGAAGACTGACTCTTCGTACTGACTATGTTTGAACCATTCCTGTGATACTAGTTATGGATTCCGATGATTCACTACATTTGTACTGTATCCCTTGGACCTTCTTATTGACGATGAAACACAGAAATTGCTTCGGAATTAAATAGGAAAGGCACAATGCCGACTTAAGTACAAGAAGACTGACTCTTCTTTTTGTCTATGTTTTGAACCATTCCTGTGACACTAGTTATAGATTCCGATGCTTCACTTTAGTTTTACTGTATCCCTTGGGCCTTCGTATTGACGACGAAAGACAGAAATAGCATCGGAATTAAATACAAAAGGCACAATGCCGACTTAAGTACAAGAGGACTGCCTCTTCCTACTGTCTATGTTTTGAACAATTCCTGTGACACTTGTTATAGATTCCGATGCTTCATTTCAGGTTTACTGTATCACATGGATCCTCTTATTGACGATGAAACAAAGATAGTGCATCGGAGTTAAATACAAAAAGCACAATGCCGACTTAAGTACAAGAAGTCTGACTCTTCTTACTGTCTATGTTTTAACCACTCCTGTGACACTACTTATGGATTCCGATGCTTCACTCCAGGTTAACTGTATCCCAT
This sequence comes from Schistocerca piceifrons, assembly GCF_021461385.2. Classification (NCBI taxonomy): domain Eukaryota; kingdom Metazoa; phylum Arthropoda; class Insecta; order Orthoptera; family Acrididae; genus Schistocerca; species Schistocerca piceifrons. Next base: position 144,682 of record NW_025727399.1, on the reverse strand, counting down.
TGACCTTCTTTTTTACGATGAAACACAGAAATTGCTTCGGAATTTAATGGAAAATGCACAATGCCGACTTAAGTACCAGAAGACTGACTCTTGTTACTATCTATGTTTTGAACCATTCCTGTGACGTTAGTTACAGATTCCGATGCTTCACTTCAGGTTTACTGTATACCTCTGACCTTTTTATTGACGATGAATCACAGAAATTGCATCGGAATTAAATAGAAAAGGCACAATGCCGACTTAAGTACAAGAAGACTGACTCTTCTTACTGAGTATAATTTGAACCATTCCTGTGGCACTAGATATTGATTCCGATGCTTCACTTCAGGTTTATTGTATCCATCTGACCTTCTTATTGACGATGAATCACAGAAATTGCATCGGAATTAAATAGAAATGGCACAACGCTGACTGAAGTACAAGAAGACTGACTCTTCATACTGGCTAAGTTTTGAACCATTCCTGTGACGCTAGTTACAGATTCCGATGCTTCACTTCAGAGTTTCTGTATCCCTTGGACCTTCTTGTAGACGATGAAACTCAGAAATAGCATCGGAATTAAATACAAAAGGCACAATGCCGACTTAAGTACAAGAAGACTGACCCTTCTTACTGTCTATGTTTTGAACCATTCCTGTCACACTAGTTATAGATTCCGATTCTTCACTTCAGGTTTACTGTATCCCTCTGACCTTCTTATTGACGATGAAACACAGAAATTGCATCGGAATTAGCTACAAAAGGCACAATGCCGACTTACGTACAAGCAGACTGACTCTTCGTACTGACTATGTTTTGAACTATTCTTGTGACACTAGTTATTGTTTCCGATGATTCACTTCAGGTGTACTGTATCCCTTGGACCTTCTTATTGACGATGAAACACAGAAATTGCATCGGAATTAAATAGAAAAGGCACAATGCTGACTTAAGTACAAGAAGACTGACTCTTCTTACTGACTATGTTTGCAACTATTCCTGTGACACTAGTTATAGATTGCGATGCTTCACTTCAGGTTTACTGTATCCCTCTGACCTTCTTATTGACGATGAAACACAGATATTGCATCGGAATTAAATAGAAAAGGCACAATGCCGACTTAAGTACAAGAAGACTGATTCCTCCTACTGACTATGATTTGAACCATTCCTGTGACACTAGATATGGATTCCGATGCTTCGCTTCAGGTTCACTGTATAACTCTGACCGTCACATTGACGATGAAACAACGAAATTGCATCGCAATTTATAATAAAAGGCACAATGCCGACTTAAGTACAAGAAGACTGTCTCTTCTTACTATCTATGCTTTGAACCATTCCTGTTACATTAGTTACAGATTCCGATGCTTCACTTCAGGTTTACTGTATACCTCTGACCTTGTTATTGACGATGAAACACTGAAATTGCATCGGAATTAAATAGAAAAGGCACATTGCCGACTTAAGTACAAGAAGACTCACTCTTCCTACTGTCTATGTTTTGATCCATTCCTGTGACACTAGTTATAGATTCCGATGCTTCACTTCAGGTTTACTGTATCCCTTGGACGTTCTTATTGACGATGAAACACAGAAATTGCATCCGAATTAAAAAGAAATGGCACAATGCCGACAGAAGTACAAGAAGACTGACTCTTCATACTGTCTAAGTTTTGAACCATTCCTGTGACGCTAGTTACAGATTCCGATGCTTCACTTCAGGGTTACTGTATCCCTTGGACCTTCGTATTGACGATGAAACACAGATATTGCATCGGAAATAAATACAAAAGGCACAATGCCGACTTAAGTACATGTAGACTGACTCTTCCTACTGTCTATAATTTGAAACATTCCTGTGCCACTAGTTATAGATTCCGATGCTTCATTTCACGTTTACTGTATCCCTTGGACCTTCTTATTGACGATGAAACACAGAAAATGCATCGGAATTATATAGAAAAGGCACGGTGCTGACTTAAGTACAAGAACACTGACTCTTCCTACTTTCTATGTTTTGAACCATTCCTGTGACACTAGTTATAGATTCCGATGCTTCACTTCTGGTTTACTTTATCCCTCTGACCTTCTTATTGACGACGAAACAAAGAAATTGCATCGTAATTAAATAAAAAAGGCACAATGCCGACTGAAGTACAAGAAGACTGACCTTTCTTACTGTCTATGCTTTCAACCATTCCTGTGACACTAGTTATAGATTCCGATGCTTCACTTCAGGTTTACTGTATCCCTTCGACCTTCTTATTGACGATGAAACACAGAAATTGCATCGGAATTTAAATACAAAAGGCACAATCCGACTTAAGTACAAGAAGACTGACTCATTTAACTGTCTACGTTTTGAACCATTCCTGTGATACTAGTTATTGATTCCGATGCTACACTTCAGTTTTACTGTATCCCTCTGACCTACTTATTGACGATGAAACACAGAAATTGCATCGGAATGAAATACAAAAGGCACAATGCCGACTTAAGTAAAAGAAGACTGACTCTTCTTACTGACTGTTTTGAACCATTCCTGTGACACTAGTTATAGATTCGGATGCTTCACTTCAGGTTTACTGTATCCCTCTGTCCTTCTTATTGACGATGAAACACAGAAATTGCATCGGAATTAAATACAAATGGCACAATGCCGACTTAAGTACAAGATGACTGACTCTTCTTACTGTTTATGTTTTGAACCATTCCTGTGACGCTAGTTACAGATTCCAATGCTTCACTTCAGGTTTACTCTATCCCGTGGACCTTCTTATTGACGATGAAACACAGATATTGCTTCGGAAATAAATACAAAAGGCACAATGCCGACGTAAGTACAAGAAGACTGACTCTTCTTACTGACTATGTTTTGAACCATTCCTGTGACACTAGTTAGAGATTCCGTTGCTTCACTTTAGGTTCGCTGTAATCCTCTGACCTTCTTATTGGCGATGAAACACAGTAATTGCTTCGGAATTAAATTCAAAAGGGCACAATGCCGACTTAAGTACCAGAAGACTGACTCTTCATACTATCTAAGTTTTGAACCATTCCTGTGACGTTTGTTACAGATTCCGATACTTCATTTCAGGTTTACTGTATCCCTCTGACCTTCTTATTGACGATGAAACACAGTAGTTGCATCGGAATTAAATTGAAAAGGGCATAATGCCGACTTAAGTACAAGAAGACTGACTCTTTTTACTGTCTATGTTTTGAACCATTCCTGTGACACTAGTTATAGATTCGGATGCTTCATTTCATTTTTACTGTATCCCTTGGACCTTCTTATTGACGATGAAACACAGAAAGTGCATCGGAATTAAATTGAAAAGGCACAATGCTGACTTAAGTACAAGAATACTGACCTTTCTTACTGTCTACGCTTTGAACCATTCCTGTGACACTAATTATAGATTCCGATGCTTCACTTCAGGTTTACTGTATCCCGTGGACCTTCTTATTGACTATGAAACACAGAAATTGCATCGGAATTAAATACAAATGGCACAATGCCGACTTAAGTACTAGATGACTGACTCTTCTTACTGTCTATGATTTGAACCATTCCTGTGACGCTAGTTACAGATTCCGATGCTTCACTTCAGGTTTACTGTATCCCTCTGACCTTCTTATTGACGATGAAACACAGATATTGCTTCGGAATTAAATACAAAAGGCCCAATGACGACGTAAGTACAAGAAGACTGACTATTCTTACTGACTATGTTTTGAACCATTCCTGTGACACGAGTTATAGATTCCGATTCTTCACTTCAGGTTAACAGTATCCCTTTGACCTTCTTAGTGACGATGAAACACAGAAATTGCATCGGAATTAAATACAAAAGGCACAATGCCGACTTAAGTACATGTAGACTGACTCTTCCTACTGTCTATACTTTGAAACATTCCTGTGACACTAGTTATAGATTCCGATGCTTCATTTCAGGTTTACTGTATCCCTTGGACCTTCTTAATGACGATGAAACACAGAAAGTGCATCGGAATTAAATAGAAAAGGCACAATGCTGACTTAAGTACAAGAAGACTGACTATTCCTACTTTCTATGTTTTGAACCATTCCTGTGACACTAGCTATAGATTCCGCTGCTTCACTTCTGGTTTACTGTATCCCTCTGACCTTCTTATTGACGATGAAACACAGAAATTGCATCGGAATTAGATACAAAAGGCACAATGCCGACTTAAGTAAAAGAAGACTGACTCTTCTTACTGTCAATGATTTGAACCATTCCTGTGACACAAGTTAAAGATTCCGATGCTTCACCTCAGATTTACTGTATCCCTTGGACCTTCTTATTGACAATGAAACACAGAAATTGCATCGGAATTAAATACAAAATGCACACTGCCGACTTATGTACAAGACGACAGACTCTTCTTATTGACTGTTTTGAACCATTCCTTTGACACCAGTTATAGATTCCGATGCTTCACTTCAGGTTTACTGTGTCCCTCTGACCTTCTTATTGATGATGAAACTCAGAAACTGCATCGGAATTAAATAGATGGGGCACAATGCCGACTTAAGTACAAGAAGACTGGCCCTCCTTACTGTCTATGTTTTGAAACATTCCTGTGACACTAGTTATAGATTCCGATTCTTCACTTTAGGTTTAGTGTATCCCTCTGACCTTCTTATTGACGATGAAACACAGAAATTGCATCGGAATTAGATACAAAAGGCACAATGCCGACTTAAGTAAAAGAAGACTGACTCTTCTTACTGTCAATGATTTGAACCATTCCTGTGACAGAAGTTAAAGATTCCGATGCTTCACCTCAGATTTACTGTATCCCTTGGACCTTCTCATTGACGATGAAACACAGTAATTGCTTCGGAATTAAATACAAAAGGCACAATGCCGACTTAAGTACAAGAAGACTGACCTTTCTTACTGTCTATGCTTTGAACCATTCCTGTGACACTAGTTATAGATTCCGCTGCTTCACTTCAGGTTTACTGTATCCCTCTGACCTTCTTATTGTCGATGAAACACAGAAATTGCATCGGAATGAAATACAAAATTCTCAATGACGACATAAGTACAAGAAGACTGACCTTTCTTACTCTCTATGCTTTGAACCATTCGTGTGAGACTAGTTATAGATTACGATGCTTCACTTCAGGTTTACTGTATCCCTCTGACCTTCTTATTGACGATGAAACACAGAATTTGCATCGGAATTAAATACAAAAGGCACAATGCCGACTTAAGTACAAGAAGACTGACCTTTCTTACAGTCTATGCTTTGAACCATTCCAGTGACACTAGTTATAGATTCCGCCGCTTCACTTCAGGTTTACTGTATCCCTCTGACCTTCTTACTGACGATGAAACACAGTAATTGCATCGGAATTAAATAGAAAAGGCACAATGCCGACTTAAGTACAAGAAGACTGACTCTTCTTACTGTCTATGTTTTGAACCATTCCTGTGACGCTAGTTACAGATTCCGATGTGTCACTTCAGGTTTACTGTATCCCTTGGACCTTCTTATTGACTATGAAACACAGAAATTGTATCGGAATTAAATACAAAAGGCAATATGCCGACTTAAGTACAAGAAGACTGACTCTTCTTACTGACTATGTTTTGAACCATTCCTGTGACACTAGTTAGAGATTCCGATGCTTCTATTCAGTTTAACTGTATCCCTCTGACCTTCTTATTGACTATGAAACACAGTAATTGCATCGGAATTAAATTGAAAAGGGCACAATGCCGACTTAAGTACAAGAAGACTGACTCTTCTTACTGTCTATGATTTTAACCATTCCTGTGACACTAGTTACAGATTCCGATGCTGCACTTTAGGTTTGCTGTATCCCATGGACCTTCTTAGTGACTATGAAACACAGAAATTGTATCGGAATTAAATACAAAGGGCACAATGCTGACTTAAGTACATGTAGACTGAATCATCCTACTGTCTATGATTTGAAACATTCCTGTGACCTTAGTTACAGATTCCGATGCTTAATTTCAGGTTTACTGTATCTCTTGGTCCTTCTTATTGACGATAAAACACAGAAACTGCATCGGAATTAAATATAAAAGGCACAATGACGACTTAAGTACAAGAAGACCGACTCTTCTTACTGACTATGTTTTTAACCATTTCTGTGACACCAGTTATAGATTCCGATGCTTCATTACAGGTTTACTGTATCCCTTGGTTCTTCTTATTGCCGATGAAACACAGATAGTACATCGGAGTTAAATACAAAAGGCACAATGCCGACTTAAGTACAAGAAGACTGACCTTTCTTACTGTCTATGCTTTGAACCATTCCTGTGACACTAGTTATTGATTCCGATGCTTCACTTCAGGTTTACTGTATCCCTCTGACCTCCTTACTGACGATGAAACACAGTAATTGCATCGAATTAAATAGAAAAGGCACAATGCCGACTTAAATACAAGAAGACTGACTCTTCTTACTGTCTATGTTTTGAACGATTTCTGTGACGCTAGTTACAGATTCCGATGCTTCCCTTCAGGTTTACTGCATCCCTCTGACCTACTTATTGACGATGAAACACAGTAATTGCATCGGAATTAAATTGAAAAATGCACAATGCCGACTTAAGTACAAGAAGACTGACTCTTCTTACTGTCTATGTTTTGAACCAATCCTGTGACACTAGTTATAGATTCCGGTGCTTCACTCTGGGTTTACTGTATCCCTTGGACCTTCTTAGTGACTATGAAACACAGAAATGGTATCGCAATTAAATACAAAAGCAAAATGCCGACTTAAGTACAAGTAGACTGACTCTTCTTACGGACTATGTTTTGAACCATTCCTGTGACACTAGTTAGAGATTCCGATGCTTTACTTCAGGTTTACTGTATCCCTCTGACCTTCTTATTGACGATGAAACACAGTAATTGCATCGGAATTAAATTGAAAAGGGCACAATGCCGACTTAAGTACAAGAAGACTGAATCTTCTTACTGTCTATACTTTGAACCATTCCTGTGACGCTAGTTACAGATTCCGATGCTTCACATCAGGTTTACTGTATCCCGTGTACCTTCTTATTGACGATGAAACACAGATATGGCTTCGGAATTAAATACAAAAGGCACAATGCCGACGTAAGTACAAGAAGACTGACTCTTCTTACTGACTATGCTTTGAACCATTCCTGTGACACTAGTTATAGATTCCGCTGCTTCACTTCATGTTTACTGTATCCCTCTGACCTTCTTACTGACGATGAAACACAGTAATTGCATCGGAATTAAATAGAAAAGGCACAATGCCGACTTAAGTACAAGAAGACTGACTCTTCTTACTGTCTATGTTTTTAACCATTCCTGTGACGCTAGTTACAGATTCCGATGCGTCACTTCAGGTTTACTGTATACCTTGGACCTTCTTATTGACTATGAAACACAGAAATTGTATCGGAATTAAATACAAAAGGCAATATGCCGACTTAAGTAAAAGAAGACTGACTCTTCTTACTGTCAATGATTTGAACCATTCCTGTGACGCTAGTTACAGATTCCGATGCGTCACTTCAGGTTTACTGTATCCCTTGGACCTTCTTATTGACTATGAAACACAGTAATTGCATCGGAATTAAATTGAAAAGGGCACAATGCCGACTTAAGTACAAGAAGACTGACTCTTCTTACTGTCTATGATTTTAACCATTCCTGTGACACTAGTTACAGATTCCGATGCTGCACTTCAGGTTTGCTGTATCCCTTGGACCTTCTTAGTGACTATGAAACACAGAAATTGTATCGGAATTAAATACAAAGGGCACAATGCTGACTTAAGTACATGTAGACTGACTCATCCTACTGTCTATGATTTGAAACATTCCTGTGACCTTAGTTACAGATTCCGATGCTTCATTTCAGGTTTACTGTATCTCTTGGTCCTTCTTATTGACGATAAAACACAGAAACTGCATCGGCATTAAATATAAAAGGCACAATGACGACTTAAGTACAAGAAGACTGACTCTTCTTACTGACTATGTTTTCAACCATTCCTGTGACACCAGTTATAGATTCCGATGCTTCATTTCAGGTTTACTGTATCCCTTGGTTCTTCTTATTGCCGATGAAACACAGATAGTACATCGGAGTTAAATACAAAAGGCACAATGCCGACTTAAGGACAAGGAGACTGATTCTTCCTGCTGTCTATGCTTTGAACCATTCCTGTGAGACTAGTTATAGATTCCGATGCTTCACTTCAGGTTTACTGTATCCCTCTGACCTTCTTATTGACGATGAAACACAGAATTTGCATCGTAATTAAATACAAAAGGCACAATCCCGACTTAAGTACAAGATGACTGACTCTTCTTACTGTCTATGATTTGAACCATTCCTGTGACGCTAGTTACAGATTCCGATGCTTCTCTTCAGGTTTACTGTATCCCTCTGACCTTCTTATTGACGATGAAACACAGATATTGCTTCGGAATTAAATACAAAAGGCCCAATGACGACGTAAGTACAAGAAGACTGACTATTCTTACTGACTATGTTTTGAACCATTCCTGTGACACTAGTTATAGATTCCGATGCTTCACTCTAGGTTTACTGTATCCCTTGGACCTTCTTATTGACTATGAAACACAGAAATTGTATCGGAATTAAATACAAAAGGCAATATGCCGACTTAAGTAAAAGAAGACTGACTCTTCTTACTGTCAATGATTTGAACCATTCCTGTGACGCTAGTTACAGATTCCGATGCGTCACTTCAGGTTTACTGTATCCCTTGGACCTTCTTATTGACTATGAAACACAGTAATTGCATCGGAATTAAATTGAAAAGGGCACAATGCCGACTTAAGTACAAGAAGACTGACTCTTCTTACTGTCTATGATTTTAACCATTCCTGTGACACTAGTTACAGATTCCGATGCTGCACTTCAGGTTTGCTGTATCCCTTGGACCTTCTTAGTGACTATGAAACACAGAAATTGTATCGGAATTAAATACAAAGGGCACAATGCTGACTTAAGTACATGTAGACTGACTCATCCTACTGTCTATGATTTGAAACATTCCTGTGACCTTAGTTACAGATTCCGATGCTTCATTTCAGGTTTACTGTATCTCTTGGTCCTTCTTATTGACGATAAAACACAGAAACTGCATCGGCATTAAATATAAAAGGCACAATGACGACTTAAGTACAAGAAGACTGACTCTTCTTACTGACTATGTTTTCAACCATTCCTGTGACACCAGTTATAGATTCCGATGCTTCATTTCAGGTTTACTGTATCCCTTGGTTCTTCTTATTGCCGATGAAACACAGATAGTACATCGGAGTTAAATACAAAAGGCACAATGCCGACTTAAGGACAAGGAGACTGATTCTTCCTGCTGTCTATGCTTTGAACCATTCCTGTGAGACTAGTTATAGATTCCGATGCTTCACTTCAGGTTTACTCTATCCCTCTGACCTTCTTATTGACGATGAAACACAGAATTTGCATCGTAATTAAATACAAAAGGCACAATCCCGACTTAAGTACAAGATGACTGACTCTTCTTACTGTCTATGATTTGAACCATTCCTGTGACGCTAGTTACAGATTCCGATGCTTCTCTTCAGGTTTACTGTATCCCTCTGACCTTCTTATTGACGATGAAACACAGATATTGCTTCGGAATTAAATACAAAAGGCCCAATGACGACGTAAGTACAAGAAGACTGACTATTCTTACTGACTATGTTTTGAACCATTTCTGTGACACTAGTTAGAGATTCCGATGCTTCACTCCAGGTTTACTGTATCCCTCTGACTTTCTCATTGACGTTGAAACACAGTAATTGCTTCGGAATTAAATCGAAAAGGGCACAATGCCGACTTAAGTACCAGAAGACTGACTCTTCTTACTATCTAAGTTTTGAACCATTCCTGTGACGTTTGTTACAGATTCCGATGCTTCATTTCAGGTTTACTGTATCCCTCTGACCCTCTTATTGACGATGAAACACAGTAATTGCATCGGAAATAAATTGAAAAGGGCATAATGTCGACTTAAGTACAAGAAGACTGACTCTTCTTACTGTCTATGTTTTGAACCATTCCTGTGACACTAGTTATAGATTCCGATGCTTCACTTTAGGTTTACTGTATCCCTTGGAGCTTCTTATTGACGATGAAACACAGAAATTGCATCGGAATTAAATACAAGAGGCACAATGCCGACTTAAGTACAAGAAGACTGACTCTTCTTACTGACAATGTTTTGAACCATTCCTGTGACACGAGTTATAGATTCCGATTCTTCACTTCAGGTTAACAGTATCCCTTTGACCTTCTTAGTGACGATGAAACACAGAAATTGCATCGGAATTAAATAGAAAAGGCACAATGCTGACTTAAGTACAAGAAGACTGACTCTTCCTACTTTCTATGTTTTGAACCATTCATGTGACACTAGTTATAGATTCCGCTGCTTCACTCCTGGTTTACTGTATCCCTCTGACCTTCTTATTGACGATGAAACACAGAAATTGCATCGGAATTAGATACAAAAGGCACAATGCCGACTTAAGTAAAAGAAGACTGACTCTTCTTACTGTCAATGATTTGAACCATTCCTGTGACGCTAGTTACAGATTCCGATGCGTCACTTCAGGTTTACTGTATCCCTTGGACCTTCTTATTGACTATGAAACACAGAAATTGTATTGGAATTAAATACAAAAGGCAATATGCCGACTTAAGTACAAGAAGACTGACTCTTCTTACTGACTATGTTTTGAACCATTCCTGTGACACTAGTTAGAGATTCCGATGCTTCTATTCAGGTTAACTGTATCCCTCTGACCTTCTTATTGACTATGAAACACAGTAATTGCATCGGAATTAAATTGAAAAGGGCACAATGCCGACTTAAGTACAAGAAGACTGACTCTTCTTACTGTCAATGATTTGAACCATTCCTGTGACGCTAGTTACAGATTCCGATGCTGCACTTCAGGTTTGCTGTATCCCTTGGACCTTCTTAGTGACTATGAAACACAGAAATTGTATCGGAATTAAATACAAAGGGCACAATGCTGACTTAAGTACATGTAGACTGACTCATCCTACTGTCTATGATTTGAAACATTCCTGTGACCTTAGTTACAGATTCCGATGCTTAATTTCAGGTTTACTGTATCTCTTGGTCCTTCTTATTGACGATAAAACACAGAAACTGCATCGGAATTAAATATAAAAGGCACAATGACGACTTAAGTACAAGAAGACTGACTCTTCTTACTGACTATGTTTTTAACCATTTCTGTGACACCAGTTATAGATTCCGATGCTTCATTTCAGGTTTACTGTATCCTTTGGTTCTCCTTATTGCCGATGAAACACAGATAGTACATCGGAGTTAAATACAAAAGGCACAATGCCGACTTAAGGACAAGGAGACTGACTCTTCCTGCTGTCTATGCTTTGAACCATTCCTGTGAGACTAGTTATAGATTCCGATGCTTCACTTCAGGTTTACTGTATCCCTCTGACCTTCTTATTGACGATGAAACACAAAATTTGCATCGTAATTAAATACAAAAGGCACAATCCCGACTTAAGTACAAGAAGACTGACCTTTCTTACTGTCTATGCTTTGAACCATTCCTGTGACACTAGTTATTGATTCCGATGCTTCACTTCAGGTTTACTGTATCCCTCTGACCTCCTTACTGACGATGAAACACAGTAATTGCATCGAATTAAATAGAAAAGGCACAATGCCGACTTAAATACAAGAAGACTGACTCTTCTTACTGTCTATGTTTTGAACGATTTCTGTGACGCTAGTTACAGATTCCGATGCTTCCCTTCAGGTTTACTGCATCCCTCTGACCTTCTTATTGACGATTAAACACAGTAATTGCATCGGAATTAAATTGAAAAATGCACAATGCCGACTTAAGTACAAGAAGACTGACTCTTCTTACTGTCTATGTTTTGAACCAATCCTGTGACACTAGTTATAGATTCCGGTGCTTCACTCTGGGTTTACTGTATCCCTTGGACCTTCTTAGTGACTATGAAACACAGAAATAGTATCGCAATTAAATACAAAAGCAAAATGCCGACTTAAGTACAAGTAGACTGACTCTTCTTACGACCTATGTTTTGAACCATTCCTGTGACACTAGTTAGAGATTCCGATGCTTTACTTCAGGTTTACTGTATACCTCTGACCTTCTTGTTGACGATGAAACACAGTAATTGCATCGGAATTAAATTGAAAAGGGCACAATGCCGACTTAAGTACAAGAAGACTGAATCTTCTTACTGTCTATACTTTGAACCATTCCTGTGACGCTAGTTACAGATTCCGATGCTTCACATCAGGTTTACTGTATCCCGTGTACCTTCTTATTGACGATGAAACACAGATATGGCTTCGGAATTAAATACAAAAGGCACAATGCCGACGTAAGTACAAGAAGACTGACTCTTCTTACTGACTATGCTTTGAACCATTCCTGTGACACTAGTTATAGATTCCGCTGCTTCACTTCATGTTTACTGTATCCCTCTGACCTTCTTACTGACGATGAAACACAGTAATTGCATCGGAATTAAATAGAAAAGGCACAATGCCGACTTAAGTACAAGAAGACTGACTCTTCTTACTGTCTATGTTTTGAACCACTCCTGTGACGCTAGTTACAGATTCCGATGCGTCACTTCAGGTTTACTGTATCCCTTGGACCTTCTTATTGACTATGAAACACAGAAATTGTATCGGAATTAAATACAAAAGGCAATATGCCGACTTAAGTACAAGAAGACTGACTCTTCTTACTGACTATGTTTTGAACCATTCCTGTGACACTAGTTAGAGATTCCGATGCTTCTATTCAGGTTCACTGTATCCCTCTGACCTTCTTATTGACTATGAAACACAGTAATTGCATCGGAATTAAATTGGAAAGGGCACAATGCCGACTTAAGTACAAGAAGACTGACTCTTCTTACTGTCTATGATTTTAACCATTCCTGTGACACTAGTTACAGATTCCGATGCTGCACTTCAGGTTTGCTGTATCCCTTGGACTTTCTTAGTGACTATGAAACACAGAAATTGTATCGGAATTAAATACAAAGGGCACAATGCTGACATAAGTACATGTAGACTGACTCATCCTACTGTCTATGATTTGAAACATTCCTGTGACCTTAGTTACAGATTCCGATGCTTCATTTCAGGTTTACTGTATCTCTTGGTCCTTCTTATTGACGATAAAACACAGAAACTGCATCGGAATTAAATGTAAAAGGCACAATGCCGACTTAAGTACAAGAAGACTGACTCTTCTTACTGACTATGTTTTAACCATTCCTGTGACACCAGTTATAGATTCCGATGCTTCTTATTGCCGATGAAACACAGATAGTACATCGGAGTTAAATACAAAAGGCACAATGCCGACTTAAGTACAAGGAGAGTGACTCTTCCTGCTGTCTATGCTTTGAACCATTCCTGTGAGACTAGTTATAGATTCCGATGCTTCACTTCAGGTTTACTGTATCCCTCTGACCTTCTTATTGACGATGAAACACAGAATTTGCATCGTAATTAAATACAAAAGGCACAATCCCGACTTAAGTACAAGAAGAATGACCTTTCTTACTGTCTATGCTTTGAACCATTCCTGTGACACTAGTTATTGATTCCGATGCTTCACTTCAGGTTTACTGTATCCCTCTGACCTTCTTACTGACGATGAAACACAGTAATTGCATCGAATTAAATAGAAAAGGCACAATGCCGACTTAAATACAAGAAGACTGACTCTTCTTACTGTCTATGTTTGAACGATTTCTGTGACGCTAGTTACAGATTCCGATGCTTCACTTCAGGTTTACTGCATCCCTCTGACCTTCTTATTGACGATGAAACACAGTAATTGCATCGGAATTAAATTGAAAAGGGCACAATGCCGACTTAAGTACAAGAAGACTGACTCTTCTTACTGTCTATGTTTTGAACCAATCCTGTGACACTAGTTATAGATTCCGATGCTTCACTCTGGGTTTACTGTATCCCTTGGACCTTCTTAGTGACTATGAAACACAGAAATAGTATCGCAATTAAATACAAAGGCACAATGCCGACTTAAGTACAAGTAGACTGACTCTTCTTACTGACTATGCTTTGAACCATTCCTGTGACACTAGTTAGAGATTCCGATGCTTTACTTCAGGTTTACTGTATCCCTCTGACCTTCTTATTGACGATGAAACACAGTCATTGCATCGGAATTAAATTGAAAAGGGCACAATGCCGACTTAAGTACAAGAAGACTGACTCTTCTTACTGTCTATATTTTGAACCATTCCTGTGACGGTAGTTACAGATTCCGATGCTTCACTTCAGGTTTACTGTATCCCGTGTACCTTCTTATTGACGATGAAACACAGATATGGCTTCGGAATGAAATACAAAAGGCACAATGCCGACGTAAGTACAAGAAGACTGACTCTTCTTACTGACTATGTTTTGAACCATTCCTGTGACACTAGTTACAGATTCCGATGCTTCACTTCAATTTTACTTTATCCCTCTGACCTACTTATTGACGATGAAACAGAGTAATTGCATCGGAATTTAATTGAAAGGGCACAATGCCGACTTAAGTACAAGAAGACTGACTCTTCTTACTGTCTATGTTTTGAACCATTCCTGTGACACTAGTTATAGATTCCGATGCTTCACTCTAGGTTTACTGTATCCCTTGGAACTTCCTATTGACTATGAAACACAGAAATTGTATCGGAATTAAATACAAAAGGCACAATGCCGACTCAAGTCCAAGAAGACTGACTCTTCTTACTGACTATGTTTTGAACCATTCCTGTGACACTAGTTAGAGATTCCGATTTATCACTTCAGGTTTACTGTATCCCTCTGACCTTCTTATTGACGATGAAACACAGTAATTGCTTCGGAATTAAATTGAAAAGGGCACAATGCCGACTTAATTACCACAAGACTGACTCTTCATACTATCTAAGTTTTGAACCATTCCTGTGACGTTTGTTACAGATTCCGATGCTTCACTTCAGGTTTACTGTATCCCTCCGACCTTCTTATTGACGATGAAACACAGTAATTGCATCGGAAATTAATTGAAAAGGGCATAATGCCGACTTAAATACAATAAGACTGACTCTTCTTACTGTCTATGTTTTGAACCATTCCTATGACACTAGTTATAGATTCCGATGCTGCACTTCTGGTTTACTGTATCCCTCTGACCTTCTTATTGACGATGAAACACAGAAATTGCATCGGAATGAAATACAAAAGGCTCAATGCCGACATAAGTACAAGAAGACTGACCTTTCTTACTCTCTATGCTTTGAACTAATCCTGTGACACTAGTTATAGATTCCGATGCTTCACTTCACTTTTACTGTACCCCTTGGACCTTCTTATTGAGCATGAAACACAGAAAATTCATCGGAATTAAATACAAAAGGCACAATGCCGACTTAAGTACAAGAAGGCTGACTCTTCCAACTGTCTAAGTTTTGCACCATTCCTGTGATACTAGTTATTGATTCCGATGCTACACTTCAGTTTTACTGTATCCCTCTGACCTTCTTATTGACGATGAAACACAGAAATTGCATCGGAATGAAATAGAAATGGCACAATGCCGACTTAAGTAAAAGAAGACTGACTCTTCATACTGACTGTTTTGAACCATTCCTGTGACACTAGTTATAGATTCCAATGCTTCACTTCAGGTTTACTGTATCCCTTGGACATTCTTACTGACGATGAAACACAGAAATTGCATCGAAATTAAATACAAATGGCACAATGCCGACTTAAGTACAATAAGACTGACTCTTCTTACTGACTATGTTTTGAACCATTCCGATGACACTAGTTATAGAATCCGATGCTTCACTTCAGGTTTACTGTATCCCTTGGACCTTCTTATTAACGATGAAATACAGAAATTGCATCGGAATTAAATAGAAAAGGCACAATACCGACTTAAGTACAAGAAGACTGACTCTTCTTACTGATTATGTTTTGAAACATTACTGTGATTCTAGTTACAGATTCCGATGCTTCACTTCAGGTTTACTTTTTTCCCTCTGACTTTCTTATTGACGATGAAACACAGAAATTGCATCGGAATTAAATAGAAATTGCACGATGCCGACTTAAGAACAAGAAGACTGACGCTTCCTACTGACTATGTTTTGAGCCATTCCTGTGACACTAGTTTTAGATTACGATGCTTCACTTTAGGTTTACTGTATCCCTCTGACCTTCTTATTGACGATGAAACACAGATTTTGCATCGGAATTAAATACAAAAGGCACAATGCCGACTTAAGTACAAGAAGACTGACCTTTCTTACTGTCTATGCTTTGAACCATTCCTGTGACAATAGTTATAGATTCCGATGCTTCACTTCAGGTTTACTGTATCCCTCTGACCTTCTTACTGACGATGAAACACAGTAATTGCATCGGAATTAAATAGAAAAGTCACAATGCCGACTTAAGTAAAAGAAGACTGACACTTCTTACTGTCTATGATTTGAACCATTCCTGTGACGCTAGTCACAGGTCCCGATGCTTCACTTCAGGTTTACCGTATCCCTCTGACCTTCTTACTGACGATGAAACACAGTAATTGCATCGGAATTAAATAGAAAAGGCACAATGCCGACTTAAATACAAGAAGACTGACTCATCTTACAGACTATGCTTTGAACCATTCCTGTGACACTAGTTAGAGATTCCGATGCTTCACTTCAGGTATACTGTATCCCTCTGACCTTCTTATTGACGATGAAACACAGCAATTGCATCGGAATTTAATTGATAAATGCACAATGCCGACTTAAGGACAAGAAGACTGACTCTTCCTACTGTCTATGTTTTAAACCATTCCTGTGACACTAGTTATAGATTCCGATGCCTCACTCTAGGTTTACTGTATCCCTTGGACCTTCTTATTGACTATGAAGCACAGAAATTGTATCGGAATTAAATACAAAAGGCAATATGCCGACTTAAGTACAAGAAGACTGACTCTTCTTACTGACTATGTTTTGAACCATTCCTGTGACACTAGTTAGAGATTCCGATGCTTCACTTCAGGTGTACTGTATCCCTCTGACCTTCTTATTGACGATGAAACACAGAATTTGCATCGTAATTAAATAAAAAAGGCACAATCCCGACTTAAGTACAAGAAGACTGACCTTTCTTACTGTCTATGCTTTGAACCATTCCTGTGACACTAGTTATTGATTCCGATGCTTCACTTCAGGTTTACTGTATCCCTCTGACCTTCTTACTGACGATGAAACACAGTAATTGCATCGAATTAAATAGAAAAGGCACAATGCCGACTTAAATACAAGAAGACTGACTCTTCTTACTGTCTATGTTTTGAACGATTTCTGTGACGCTAGTTACAGATTCCGATGCTTCACTTCAGGTTTACTGCATCCCTCTGACCTTCTTATTTACGATGAAACACAGTAATTGCATCGGAATTAAATTGAAAAGGGCACAATGCCGACTTAAGTAGAAGAAGACTGACTCTTCTTACTGTCTATGTTTTGAACCAATCCTGTGACACTAGTTATAGATTCCGATGCTTCACTCTGGGTTTACTGTATCCCTTGGACCTTCTTAGTGACTATGAAACACAGAAATAGTATCGCAATTAAATACAAAGGCACAATGCCGACTTAAGTACAAGTAGACTGACTCTTCTTACTGACTATGCTTTGAACCATTCCTGTGACACTAGTTAGAGATTCCGATGCTTTACTTCAGGTTTAAAGTATCCCTCTGACCTTCTTATTGACGATGAAACACAGTCATTGCATCGGAATTAAATTGAAAAGGGCACAATGCCGACTTAAGTACAAGAAGACTGACTCTTCTTACTGTCTATATTTTGAACCATTCCTGTGACGGTAGTTACAGATTCCGATGCTTCACTTCAGGTTTACTGTATCCCGTGGACCTTCTTATTGACGATGAAACACAGATATGGCTTCGGAATGAAATACAAAAGGCACAATGCCGACGTAAGTACAAGAAGACTGACTCTTCTTACTGACTATGTTTTGAACCATTCCTGTGACACTAGTTACAGATTCCGATGCTTCACTTCAATTTTACTGTATCCCTCTGACCTTCTTATTGACGATGAAACACAGTAATTGCATCGGAATTTAATTGAAAGGGCACAATGCCGACTTAAGTAGAAGAAGACTGACTCTTCTTACTGTCTATGTTTTGAACCATTCCTGTGACACTAGTTATAGATTCCGATGCTTCACTCTAGGTTTACTGTATCCCTTGGACCTTCCTATTGACTATGAAACACAGAAATTGTATCGGAATTAAATACAAAAGGCACAATGCCGACTCAAGTCCTAGAAGACTGACTCTTCTTACTGACTATGTTTTGAACCATTCCTGTGACACTAGTTAGAGATTCCGATGCATCACTTCAGGTTTACTGTATCCCTCTGACCTTCTTATTGACGATGAAACACAGTAATTGCTTCGGAATTAAATTGAAAAGGGCACAATGCCGACTTAATTACCACAAGACTGACTCTTCATACTATCTAAGTTTTGAACCATTCCTGTGACGTTTGTTACAGATTCCGATGCTTCACTTCAGGTTTACTGTATCCCTCTGACCTCCTTATTGACGATGAAACACAGTAATTGCATCGGAAATAAATTGAAAAGGGCATAATGCCGACTTAAATACAATAAAACTGACTCTTCTTACTGTCTATGTTTTGAACCATTCCTATGACACTAGTTATAGATTCCGATGCTTCACTTCTGGTTTACTGTATCCCTCTGACCTTCTTATTGACGATGAAACACAGAAATTGCATCGGAATGAAATACAAAAGGCTCAATGCCGACATAAGTACAAGAAGACTGACCTTTCTTACTCTCTATGCTTTGAACTAATCCTGTGACACTAGTTATAGATTCCGATGCTTCACTTCACTTTTACTGTACCCCTTGGACCTTCTTATTGAGCATGAAACACAGAAAATTCATCGGAATTAAATACAAAAGGCACAATGCCGACTTAAGTACAAGAAGGCTGACTCTTCCAACTGTCTAAGTTTAGAACCATTCCTGTGATACTAGTTATTGATTCCGATGCTACACTTCAGTTTTACTGTATCCCTCTGACCTTCTTATTGACGATGAAACACAGAAATTGCATCGGAATGAAATACAAATGGCACAATGCCGACTTAAGTAAAAGAAGACTGACTCTTCATACTGACTGTTTTGAACCATTCCTGTGACACTAGTTATAGATTCCGATGCTTCACTTCAGGTTTACTGTATCCCTTGGACATTCTTACTGACGATGAAACACAGAAATTGCATCGAAATTAAATACAAATGGCACAATGCCGACTTAAGTACAATAAGACTGACTCTTCTTACTGTCTATGTTTTGAACCATTCCTATGACACTAGTTATAGATTCCGATGCTTCACTTCAGGTTTACTGTATCCCTTGGACCTTCTTATTAACGATGAAATACAGAAATTGCATCGGAATTAAATAGAAAAGGCACAATACCGACTTAAGTACAAGAAGACTGACTCTTCTTACTGATTATGTTTTGAAACATTACTGTGATTCTAGTTACAGATTCCGATGCTTCACTTCAGGTTTACTTTTTTCCCTCTGACTTTCTTATTGACGATGAAACACAGAAATTGCATCGGAATTAAATAGAAAATGCACGATGCCGACTTAAGTACAAGAAGACTGACGCTTCCTACTGACTATGTTTTGAGCCATTCCTGTGACACTAGTTTTAGATTACGATGCTTCACTTCAGGTTTACTGTATCCCTCTGACCTTCGTATTGACGATGAAACACAGAAATAGCATCGGAAATAAATACAAGAGGCACGATGCCGACTTAAGTACATGTAGAATGAATCTTCCTACTGTCAATGCTTTGAACCATTCCTGTGACACTTGTTATAGATTCCGATGCTTCATTTCAGGTTTACTGTATCCATTGGTTCTTCTTATTGCCGATGAAACACAGATAGTGCATCGGAGTTAAATACAAAAGGCACAATGCCGTCTTAAGTACAAGGAGACTGACTCTTCCTGCTGTCTATGTTTTGAACCATTACTGTGAGCCTAGTTATAGATTCCGAAGCTTCACTTAAGGTTTACTGTATCCCTCTGACCTTCTTATTGACGATGAAACACAGAATTTGCATCGTAATTAAACACAAAAGGCACAATGCCGACTTAAGTACAAGAAGACTGACCTTGCTTACTGTCTATGCTTTGAACCATTCCTGTGACACAAGTTGGATTCCGATGTTTCACTTCAGGTTTACTGTATCCCTCTGACTTTCTTAGAGACTATGAAACATAGAAATTGAACCGGAATTAAATACAAAAGGCACAATGCCGACTTAAGTACAGGAAGACTGACTCTTCTTTTTGTCTAAGTTTGATCTATTACTGTGAGACTAGTTATAGATTCCGATGCTTCACTTCAGGTTTACTGTATCCCTTGGACCTTCTTATTGACGACGAAACGCAGAAATTGCATCGGAATTAAATACAAAAGGCACAATGCTGACTTAAGTAAAAGAAGACTGACTCTTCTTACTGACTGTTTTGAACCATTCCTGTGACACTAGTTATAGATTCGGATGCTTCACTTCAGGTTTACTGTATCCCTCTGTCCTTCTTATAGACGATAAAACACAGAAATTGCATCGGAATGAAATACAAATGGCACATTGCCGACTTAAGTACAAGATGACTGACTCTTCTTACTGTCTATGTTTTGAACCATTCCTGTGACGCTAGTTACGGATTCCGATGCTTCACTTCAGATTTACTGTATCCCTCTGACCTTCTTATTGACGATGAAACACAGTAATTGCATCGGAATTTAATTGAAACGGCACAATGCCGACTTAAGTACAAGAAGACTGTCTCTTCTTACTGTCTATATTTTGAACTATTCCTGTGACACTAGTTATAGATTCCGATGCTTCACTCTAGGTTTACTGTATCCCTTGGACCTTCGTATTGACTATGAAACACAGAAATTGTATCGGAATTAAATACAAAAGGCACAATGCCGACTTAAGTACAAGAAGACTGACTCTTATTACTGACTATGTTTTGAACCATTCCTGTGACACTAGTTATAGATTCCGATGCTTCACTTCAGTCTTACAGTATCCCTCTGACGTTCGTATTTACGATGAAACACAGTAATTGCTTCGGAATTAAATTGAAAAGGGCACAATGCCGACTTAAGTACCAGAAGACTGACTCTTCATACTATCTAAGTTTTGAACCATTCCTGTGACGTTTGTTACAGATTCCGATGCTTCACTTCAGGTTTCCTGTATCCCTCTGACTTTCTTATTGACGATCAAACACAGTAATTGCATCGGAAATAAATTGAAAAGGGCATAATGCCGACTTAAGTACAAGAAGACTGACTCTTCTTACTGTCTATGTTTTGAACCATTCCTGTGACACTAGTTATAGATTCCGATGCTTGACTTCAGGTTTACTGTATCCCTTGGACCTTCTTATTGACGACGAAACACAGAAATTGCATCGGAATTAAATACAAGAGGCACAATGCCGACATAAGTACAAGAAGACTGACTCTTCTTACTGACAAGGTTTTGAACATTTCCTGTGACACTAGCTATAGATTCCGATGCTTCATTTCAGGTTTACTGTATCCCTTGGACCTTCTTATTGACGATGAAACACAGAAAGTGCATCGGAATTAAATACAAAAGGCACAATGCTCACTTAAGTACAAGAAGACTGACTCTTCCTACTTTCTATGCTTTGAACCATTCCTGTGACACTAGTTATAGATTCCGATGCTTCACTTAAGGTTTACTGTACCCCTTGGACCTTCTTATTGTCGATGAAACACAGAAATTGCGTCGGAATTAAATACAAAAGGCACAATGCCGACTTAAGTACAAGAAGACTGACTCTTCCAACTGTCTAAGTTTTGAACCATTCCTGTGATACTAGTTATTGATCCCGATGCTACACTTCAGTTTTACTGTATCCGTCTGACCTTCTTATTGACGATGAAACACAGAAATTGCATCGGAATTAAATTGAAAAGGGCACAATGCCGACTGAAGTAAAAGAAGACTGACTCTTCATACTGACTCTTTTGAACCATTCCTGTGACACTAGTTATAGATTCCGATGCTTCACTTCAGGTTTACTGTATCCCTCTGACCTTCTTATTGACGATGAAACACAGAAATTGCATCGGAAATAAATACAAAAGGCACGATGCCGACTGAAGTACATGTAGAATGAATCTTCCTACTGTCTATGTTTTGAGCCATTCCTGTGACACTTGTTATAGATTCCGATGCTTCATTTCAGGTTTACTGTATCCCTATTTTCATCTTATTGCCGATGAAACACAGATAGTGCATCGGAGTTAAATACAAAAGGCACAATGCCGACTTAAGTACAAGAAGACTGACTCTTCCTACTGTCAATGTTTTGAACCATTCCTGTGAGACTAGTTATAGATTCCGATGCCTCACTTCAGGTTTACTGAATCCATCTGACCTTCTTTTGTCGATGAAACACAGAAATTGCATCGGAATTAAATACAAAAGGCACAATGCCGACTTAAGTACAAGAAGACAAACTCTTTTTACTGTCAATGTTTTGAACCATTCCTGTGACAATAGTTATAGATTCCAATGCTACACCTCAAATTTACTGTATCCCGTGGACCTTCTTATTGACGATGAAACACAGAAATTGCATCGGATTTAAATACAAAAGGCACAATGCCGACTTAAGTACAAGAAGACTGACTCTTCTTACTGACTATGTTTTGAAGCATTCCTGTGACACTAGTTATAGATTCCGATGCTTCACTTCAGGTTTACTGTATCCCTCTGACCTTCTTATTCACGATGAAACACAGGTATTGCATCGGAATTAAATAGAAAAGTCACAATGCCGACTTAAGTACAAGAAGACTGACTCTTCTTACTGACTATGTTTTGAACCATTCCTGTGACACTAGTTATAGATTCCGATGCTTCACTTCAGGTTTACTGTATCCCTCAGACCTTCTTATTGTCGATGAAACGCAGAAATTGCATCGGAAATGAATAGAAAAGGCACAATGCCGACTTAAGTACAAGAAGACAGACTCTTCTTACTATCTATGCTTTGAACCACTCCTGTGACGCTAGTTAGAGATTCCGATGCTTAACTACAGGTTTACTGTTTACCTCTGACCTTGTTATTGACGATGAAACACAGAAATTGCATCGGAATTAAATAGGAAAGGCACAATGCCGACTTAAGTACAAGAAGACTGACTCTTCTTACTGACTATGTTTTGAAGCATTCCTGTGACACTAGTTATATATTCAGATGCTTCACTTCAGGTTTACTGTATCCCTCTGACCTTCTTATTGACGATGAAGCACAGAAATTGCATCGGAATTAAATACAAAAGGCACAATGCCTACTTACGTACATGTAGACTGACTCTTAATACTGTCTATGCTTTGAACCAGTCCTGTGACACTAGTTATATATTCCGATGCTGCACTTCAGGTTTACTGTATCCCTTGGACCTTCTTAGTGACTATGAAACACAGAAATTGTATCGGAATTAAATACAAAAGGCACAATGCTGACTTAAGTACATGTAGACTGTCTCTTCCTACTGTCTATGTTTTGAAACATTCCTGTGACCTTAGTTATAGATTCCGATGCTTCATTTCAGGTTTACTGTATCTCTTAGACCTTCTTATTGACGATGAAACACAGAAACTGCATCGGAATTAAATGTAAAAGGCACAATGCCGACTTAAGTACAAGAAGACTGACTCTTCTTACAGACTATGTTTTGAACCATTCCTGTGACACTAGTTATAGATTCCGATGCTTTACTTCAGGTTTACTGTATACCTCTGACCTTCTTATTGACGATGAAACACAGAAATTGCATCGGAAAAAAATACAAAAGCACGATGACGACTTATGTACATGTAGAATGAATCTTCCTACTGTCTATGTTTTGAACCATTCCTGTGACACTTGTTATAGATTCCGATGCCTCACTTCAGGTTTACTGAATCCATCTGACCTTCTTTTTGACGATGAAACACAGAAATTGCATCGGAATTAAATACAAAAGTCACAATGCTGACTTAAGTACAAGAAGACTACCTCTTTTTACTGTCAATGCTTTGAACCATTCCTGTGACACTAGTTATAGATTCCGATGCCTCACTCTAGGTTTACTGTATCCCTTGGACCTTCTTATTGACTATGAAACACAGAAATTGTATCGGAATTAAATACAAAAGGCAATATGCAAACTTAAGTACAAGAAGACTGACTCTTCTTACTGACTATGTTTTGAACCATTCCTGTGACACTAGTTAGAGATTCCGATGCTTCACTTCAGGTTTACTGTATCCCTCTGACCTTCGTATTGACGATGAAACACAGTAATTGCATCGGAATTAAATTGAAAAGGGCACAATGCAGACTTAAGGACAAGAAGACTGACTCTTCTTACTGTCTATGTTTTTAACCATTCCTGTGACACTAGTTACAGATTCCGATGCTGCAATTCAGGTTTACTGTATCCCTTGGACCTTCTTAGTGACTATGAAACACAGAAATTGTATCGGAATTAAATACAAAGGGCACAATGCTGACTTAAGTACATGTAGACTGACTAATCCTACTGTCTATGATTTGAATCATTCCTGTGACCTTAGTTATAGATTCCGATGCTTCATTTCAGGTTTACTGTATCTCTTGGACCTTCTTATTGACGATGAAACACAGAAACTGCATCGGAATTAAATGTAAAAGGCACAATGCCGACTTAAGTACAAGAAGACTGACTCTTCTTACTGACTATGTTTTGAACCATTCCTGTGACACTAGTTATAGATTCCGATGCTTCACTTCAGGTTTACTGTATCCCTCTGACCTTCGTATTGACGATGAAACACAGAAATTGCATCGGAAATAAATACAAAAGGAACGATGCCGACTGAAGTACATGTAGAATGAATCTTCCTACTGTCTATGTTTTGAACCATTCCTGTGACACTTGTTATAGATTCCGATGCTTCATTTCAGGTTTACTGTATCCCTAGGTTCTGCTTATTGACGATGAAACACAGAATTTGCATCGTAATTAAATACAAAAGGCACAATGCCGACTTAAGTACAAGAAGACTGACCTTTCTTACTGTCTATGCTTTGAACCATTCCTGTGACACTAGTTAGATTCCCATGCTTCACTTCAGGTTTACTGTATCCCTCTGACCTTCTTAGTGACTATGAAACACAGAAATTGCATCGGAATTAAATACAAAAGGCACAATGCCGACTTAAGTACTGGATGACTGACTCTTCTTTTTGTCTATGTTTTGATCCATTACTGTGAGACTAGTTATAGATTCCGATGTTTCACTTCAGGTTTACTGTATCCCTTGGACCTCCTTATTGACGACGAAACACAGAAATTGCATCGGAATTAAATACAAAAGGCACAATGCCGACTTAAGTACAAGAAGACTGACCCTTCTTACTGACTATGATTTGAACCATTCCTATGACACTAGTTATAGATTCTGATGCTTCACTTCAGGTTTACTGTATCCCTCTGACCTTCGTATTGACGATGAAACACAGAAATTGGATCGGAAATAAATACAAAAGGCACGATGAAGACTGAAGAACATGTAGAATGAATCTTCCTAATGTCTATGTTTTGAACCATTCCTCTGACACTTGTTATAGATTCCGATGCTTCATTTCAGGTTTACTGTATCCCTAGGTTCTTCTTATTGCCGATGAAACACAGATTGTGCATCGGAGTTAAATACAAAAGGCACAATGCCGACTTAAGTACAAGAAGACTGACTCTTCCTACTGTCTATGCTTTGAACCATTCCTGTGAGACTAGTTATAGATTCCGATGCCTCACTTCAGGTTTACTGAATCCATCTGACCTTCTTTTTGACGTTGAAACACAGAAATTGCATCGGAATTAAATACAAAAGGCACCATGCCGACTTAAGTACAAGAAGACTGACTCTTTTTACTGTCAATGTTTTGAACCATTCCTGTGACAATAGTTATAGATTCCAAGCTACACCTCAGATTTACTGTTTCCCGTGGACCTTCTTATTGACGATGAAACACAGAAATTGCATCGGAATTAAATACAAAAGGCACAATGCCGACTTAAGTACAAGAAGGCTGACTCTTCTTACTGATTATGTTTGGACCCATTCCTGTGACACTAGTTATAGATTCCGATGCTTCACTTCAGGTTTACTGTATCCCTCTGACCTTCTTATTTACGATGAAACACAGATATTGCATCGGAAATAAATAGAAAAGGCACAATGCCGACTTAAGTACAAGAAGACTGACTCTTCTTACTGACTATGTTTTGAACCATTCCTGTGACACTAGTTACAGATTCCGATGCTTCACTTCAGGTTTACTGTATCCCTCTGACCTTCTTATTGACGATGAAGTACAGAAATTGCATCGGAATTAAATACAAAAGGCACAATGCCTACTTACGTACATGTAGACTGACTCTTCCTAATGTCTATGTTTTGAACCAGTCCTGTGACACTAGTTATAGATTCCGATGCTGCACTTCAGGTTTACTGTATCCCTTGGACCATCTTAGTGACTATGAAACACAGAAATTGTATCGGAATTAAATACAAAAGACACAATGCTGACTTAAGTACATGTAGACTGACTCTTCCTACTGTCTATGCTTTGAAACATTCCTGTGACCTTAGTTATAGATTCCGATGCTTCATTTCAGGTTTACTGTATTTCTTGGACCTTCTTATTGACGATGAAACACAGAAACTGCATCGGAATTAAATGTAAAAGGCACAATGCCGACTTAAGTACAAGAAGACTGACTCTTCTTACTGACTATGCTTTGAACCATTCCTGTGACACTAGTTATAGATTCCGATGCTTCACTTGAGGTTTACTGTATCCCTCTGACCTTCTTATTGACGATGAAACACAGAAATTGCATCGGAAATAAATACAAAAGGCACGATGCCGACTGAAGTACATGTAGAATGAATCTTCCTACTGTATATGTTTTGAACCATTCCTGTGACACTTGTTATAGATTCCGATGCTTCATTTCAGGTTTACTGTATCCCTAGGTTCTGTTTATTGACGATGAAACACAGAATTTGCATCGTAATTAAATACAAAAGGCACAATGCCGACTTAAGTACAAGAAGACTGACCTTTCTTACTGTCTATGCTTTGAACCATTCCTGTGACACTAGTTAGATTCCGATGCTTCACTTCAGGTTTACTGTATCCCTCTGATCTTCTTAGTGACTATGAAACACAGAAATTGCATCGGAATTAAATACAAAAGGCACAATGCCGACTTAAGTACAAGAAGACAGACTCTTTTTACTGTCAATGTTTTGAACCATTCCTGTGACAATAGTTATAGATTCCAATGCTACACCTCAAATTTACTGTATCCCGTGGACCTTCTTATTGACGATGAAACACAGGTATTGCATCGGAATTAAATAGAAAAGTCACAATGCCGACTTAAGTACAAGAAGACTGACTCTTCTTACTGACTATGTTTTGAACCATTCCTGTGACACTAGTTATAGATTCCGATGCTTCACTTCAGGTTTACTGTATCCCTCTGACCTTCTTATTGACGATGAAACACAGAAATTGCATCGGAAAAGAATAGAAAAGGCACAATGCCGACTTAAGTACAAGAAGACTGACTCTTCTTACTATCTATGCTTTGAACCACTCCTGTGACGCTAGTTAGAGATTCCGATGCTTAACTACAGGTTTACTGTTTTCCTCTGACCTTGGTATTGACGATGAAACACAGAAATTGCATCGGAATTAAATAGAAAAGGCACAATGCCGACTTAAGTACAAGAAGACTGACTCTTCTTACTGACTATGTTTTGAAGCATTCCTGTGACACTAGTTATAGATTCCGATGCTTCACTTCAGGTTTACTGTATCCCTTGGACCTTCTTAGTGACTATGAAACACAGAAATTGTATCGGAATTAAATGTAAAAGGCACAATGCCGACTTAAGTACAAGAAGACTGACTCTTCTTACTGACTATGTTTTGAACCATTCCTGTGACACTAGTTATAGATTCCGATGCTTTACTTCAGGTTTACTGTATACCTCTGACCTTCTTATTGACGATGAAACACAGAAATTGCATAGGAAAAAAATACAAAAGGCACGATGACGACTTATGTACATGTAGAATGAATCTTCCTACTGTCTATGTTTTGAACCATTCCTGTGACACTTGTTATAGATTCCGATGCCTCACTTCAGGTTTACTGAATCCATCTGACCTTCTTTTTGAAGATGAAACACAGAAATTCCATCGGAATTAAATACAAAAGGCACAATGCCGACTTAAGTACAAGAAGACTGACTCTTTTTACTGTCAATGCTTTGAACTATTCCTGTGACACTAGTTATAGATTCCGATGCCTCACTCTAGGTTTACTGTATCCCTTGGACCTTCTTATTGACTATGAAACACAGAAATTGTATCGGAATTAAATACAAAAGGCAATATGCAAACTTAAGTACAAGAAGACTGACTCTTCTTACTGACTATGTTTTGAACCATTCCTGTGACACTAGTTAGAGATTCCGATGCTTCACTTCAGGTTTACTGTATCCCTCTGACCTTCGTATTGACGATGGAACACAGTAATTGCATCGGAATTAAATTGAAAAGGGCACAATGCTGACTGAAGTAAAAGAAGACTGACTCTTCATACTGACTCTTTTGAACCATTCCTGTGACACTAGTTATAGATTCCGATGCTTCACTTCAGGTTTACTGTATCCCTCTGACCTTCTTATTGACGATGAAACACAGAAATTGCATCGGAAATAAATACAAAAGGCACGATGCCGACTGAAGTACATGTAGAATGAATCTTCCTACTGTCTATGTTTTGAACCATTCCTGTGACACTTGTTATAGATTCCGATGCTTCATTTCAGGTTTACTGTATCCCTATTTTCATCTTATTGCCGATGAAACACAGATAGTGCATCGGAGTTAAATACAAAAGGCACAATGCCGACTTAAGTACAAGAAGACTGACTCTTCCTACTGTCTATGTTTTGAACCATTCCTGTGAGACTAGTTATAGATTCCGATGCCTCACTTCAGGTTTACTGAATCCATCTGACCTTCTTTTTGTCGATGAAACACAGAAATTGCATCGGAATTAAATACAAAAGGCACAATGCCGACTTAAGTACAAGAAGACAAACTCTTTTTACTGTCAATGTTTTGAACCATTCCTGTGACAATAGTTATAGATTCCAATGCTACACCTCAAATTTACTGTATCCCGTGGACCTTCTTATTGACGATGAAACACAGAAATTGCATCGGATTTAAATACAAAAGGCACAATGCCGACTTAAGTACAAGAAGACTGACTCTTCTTACTGACTATGTTTTGAAGCATTCCTGTGACACTAGTTATAGATTCCGATGCTTCACTTCAGGTTTACTGTATCCCTCTGACCTTCTTATTCACGATGAAACACAGGTATTGCATCGGAATTAAATAGAAAAGTCACAATGCCGACTTAAGTACAAGAAGACTGACTCTTCTTACTGACTATGTTTTGAACCATTCCTGTGACACTAGCTATAGATTCCGATGCTTCACTTCAGGTTTACTGTATCCCTCTGACCTTCTTATTGACGATGAAACACAGAAATTGCATCGGAAATGAATAGAAAAGGCACAGTGCCGACTTAAGTACAAGAAGACAGACTCTTCTTACTATCTATGCTTTGAACCACTCCTGTGACGCTAGTTAGAGATTCCGATGCTTAACTACAGGTTTACTGTTTACCTCTGACCTTGTTATTGACGATGAAACACAGAAATTGCATCGGAATTAAATAGAAAAGGCACAATGCCGACTTAAGTACAAGAAGACTGACTCTTCTTACTGACTATGTTTGAAGCATTCCTGTGACACTAGTTATATATTCAGATGCTTCACTTCAGGTTTACTGTATCCCTCTGACCTTCTTATTGACGATGAAGCACAGAAATTGCATCGGAATTAAATACAAAAGGCACAATGCCTACTTACGTACATGTAGACTGACTCTTAATACTGTCTATGCTTTGAACCAGTCCTGTGACACTAGTTATATATTCCGATGCTGCACTTCAGGTTTACTGTATCCCTTGGACCTTCTTAGTGACTATGAAACACAGAAATTGTATCGGAATTAAATACAAAAGGCACAATGCTGACTTAAGTACATGTAGACTGTCTCTTCCTACTGTCTATGTTTTGAAACATTCCTGTGACCTCAGTTATAGATTCCGATGCTTCATTTCAGGTTTACTGTATCTCCTAGACCTTCTTATTGACGATGAAACACAGAAACTGCATCGGAATTAAATGTAAAAGGCACAATGCCGACTTAAGTACAAGAAGACTGACTCTTCCTACTGACTATGTTTTGAACCATTCCTGTGACACTAGTTATAGATTCCGATGCTTTACTTCAGGTTTACTGTATACCTCTGACCTTCTTATTGACGATGAAACACAGAAATTGCATCGGAAAAAAATACAAAAGCACGATGACGACTTATGTACATGTAGAATGAATCTTCCTACTGTCTATGTTTTGAACCATTCCTGTGACACTTGTTATAGATTCCGATGCCTCACTTCAGGTTTACTGAATCCATCTGACCTTCTTTTTGACGATGAAACGCAGAAATTGCATCGGAATTAAATACAAAAGTCACAATGCCGACTTAAGTACAAGAAGACTGACTCTTTTTACTGTCAATGCTTTGAACCATTCCTGTGACACTAGGTATAGATTCCGATGCCTCACTCTAGGTTTACTGTATTCCTTGGACCTTCTTATTGACTATGAAACACAGAAATTGTATCGGAATTAAATACAAAAGGCAATATGCAAACTTAAGTACAAGAAGACTGACTCTTCTTACTGACTATGTTTTGAACCATTCCTGTGACACTAGTTAGAGATTCCGATGTTTCACTTCAGGTTTACTGTATCCCTCTGACCTTCGTATTGACGATGAAACACAGTAATTGCATCGGAATTAAATTGAAAAGGGCACAATGCAGACTTAAGGACAAGAAGACTGACTCTTCTTACTGTCTATGTTTTTAACCATTCTTGTGACACTAGTTACAGATTCCGATGCTGCAATTCAGGTTTACTGTATCCCTTGGACCTTCTTAGTGACTATGAAACACAGAAATTGTATCGGAATTAAATACAAAGGGCACAATGCTGACTTAAGTACATGTAGACTGACTAATCCTACTGTCTATGATTTGAAACATTCCTGTGACCTTAGTTATAGATTCCGTTGCTTCATTTCAGGTTTACTGTATCTCTTGGACCTTCTTATTGACGATGAAACACAGAAACTGCATCGGAATTAAATGTAAAAGGCACAATGCCGACTTAAGTACAAGAAGACTGACTCTTCTTACTGACTATGTTTTGAACCATTCCTGTGACACTCGTTATAGATTCCGATGCTTCACTTCAGGTTTACTGTATCCCTCTGACCTTCGTATTGACGATGAAACACAGAAATTGCATCGGAAATAAATACAAAAGGATCGATGCCGACTGAAGTACATGTAGAATGAATCTTCCTACTGTCTATGTTTTGAACCATTCCTGTGACACTTGTTATAGATTCCGATGCTTCATTTCAGGTTTACTGTATCCCTAGGTTCTGCTTATTGACGATGAAACACAGAATTTGCATCGTAATTAAATACAAAAGGCACAATGCCGACTTAAGTACAAGAAGACTGACCTTTCTTACTGTCTATGCTTTGAACCATTCCTGTGACACTAGTTAGATTCCGATGCTTCACTTCAGGTTTACTGTATCCCTCTGACCTTCTTAGTGACTATGAAACACAGAAATTGCATCGGAATTAAATACAAAAGGCACAATGCCGACTTAAGTACTGGATGACTGACTCTTCTTTTTGTCTATGTTTTGATCCATTACTGTGAGACTAGTTATAGATTCCGATGCTTCACTTCAGGTTTACTGTATCCCTTGGACCTCCTTATTGACGACGAAACACAGAAATTGCATCGGAATTAAATACAAAAGGCACAATGCCGACTTAAGTACAAGAAGACTGACCCTTCTTACTGACTATGATTTGAACCATTCCTATGACACTAGTTATAGATTCTGATGCTTCACTTCAGGTTTACTGTATCCCTCTGACCTTCTTATTGACGATGAAACACAGAAATTAGATAGGAAATAAATACAAAAGGCACGATTCCGACTGAAGAACATGTAGAATGAATCTTCCTAATGTCTATGTTTTGAACCATTCCTCTGACACTTGTTATAGATTCCGATGCTTCATTTCAGGTTTACTGTATCCCTAGGTTCTTCTTATTGCCGATGAAACACAGATTGTGCATCGGAGTTAAATACAAAAGGCACAATGCCGACTTAAGTACAAGAAGACTGACTCTTCCCACTGTCTATGCTTTGAACCATTCCTGTGAGACTAGTTATAGATTCCGATGCCTCACTTCAGGTTTACTGTATCCATCTGACCTTCTTTTTGACGATGAAACACAGAAATTGCATCGGAATTAACACCAAAAGGCACCATGCCGACTTAAGTACAAGAAGACTGACTCTTTTTACTGTCAATGTTTTGAACCATTCCTGTGACAATAGTTATAGATTCCAAGCTACACCTCAGATTTACTGTATCCCGTGGACCTTCTTATTGACGATGAAACACAGAAATTGCATCGGAATTAAATACAAAAGGCACAATGCCGACTTAAGTACAAGAAGGCTGACTCTTCTTACTGATTATGTTTGGACCCATTCCTGTGACACTAGTTATAGATTCCGATGCTTCACTTCAGGTTTACTGTATCCCTCTGACCTTCTTATTTACGATGAAACACAGAAATTGCATCGGAAATAAATACAAAAGGCACGATGCCGACTGAAGTACATGTAGAATGAATCTTCCTACTGTATATGTTTTGAACCATTCCTGTGACACTTGTTATAGATTCCGATGCTTCATTTCAGCTTTACTGTATCCCTAGGTTCTGCTTATTGACGATGAAACACAGAATTTGCATCGTAATAAAATACAAATGGCACAATGCCGACTTAAGTACAAGAAGACTGACCTTTCTTACTGTCTATGCTTTGAACCATTCCTGTGACACTAGTTAGATTCCGATGCTTCACTTCAGGTTTACTGTATCCCTCTGACCTTCTTATTGACGATGAAACACATGTATTGCATCGGAATTAAATAGAAAAGTCACAATGCCGACTTAAGTACAAGAAGACTGACTCTTCTTACTGACTATGTTTTGAACCATTCCTGTGACACTAGTTATAGATTCCGATGCTTCACTTCAGGTTTACTATATCGCTCTGACCTTCTTATTGACGATGAAACACAGAAATTGCATCGGAAATGAATAGAAAAGGCACAATGCCGACTTAAGTACAAGAAGACTGACTCTTCTTACTATCTATGCTTTGAACCACTCCTGTGACGCTAGTTAGAGATTCCGATGCTTAACTACAGGTTTACTGTTTTCCTCTGACCTTGGTATTGACGATGAAACACAGAAATTGCATCGGAATTAAATAGAAAAGGCACAATGCCGACTTAAGTACAAGAAGACCGACTCTTCTTAGTGACTATGTTTTGAAGCATTCCTGTGACACTAGTTATAGATTCCGATGCTTCACTTCAGGTTTACTGTATCCCTTGGACCTTCTTAGTGACTATGAAACACAGAAATTGTATCGGAATTAAATACAAAAGGCACAATGCTGACTTAAGTACATATAGACTGTCTCTTCCTACTGTCTATGTTTTGAAACATTCCTGTGACCTTAGTTATAGATTCCGATGCTTCATTTCAGGTTTACTGTATCTCTTAGACCTTCTTATTGACGATGAAACACAGAAACTGCATCGGAATTAAATGTAAAAGGCACAATGCCGACTTAAGTACAAGAAGACTGACTCTTCTTACTGACTATGTTTTGAACCATTCCTGTGACACTAGTTATAGATTCCGATGCTTTACTTCATGTTTACTGTATACCTCTGACCTTCTTATTGACGATGAAACTCAGAAATTGCATAGGAAAAAAATACAAAAGGCACGATGACGACTTATGTACATGTAGAATGAATCTTCCTACTGTCTATGTTTTGAACCATTCCTGTGACACTAGTTATAGATTCCGATGCCTCACTCTAGGTTTACTGTATCCCTTGGACCTTCTTATTGACTATGAAACACAGAAATTGTATCGGAATTAAATACAAAAGGCAATATGCAAACTTAAGTACAAGAAGACTGACTCTTCTTACTGACTATGTTTTGAACCATTCCTGTGACACTAGTTAGAGATTCCGATGCTTCACTTCAGGTTTACTGTATCCCTCTGACCTTCGTATTGACGATGGAACACAGTAATTGCATCGGAATTAAATTGAAAAGGGCACAATGCCGACTTAAGGACAAGAAGACTGACTCTTCTTACTGTCTATGTTTTTAACCATTCCTGTGACACTAGTTACAGATTCCGATGCTGCACTTCAGGTTTACTGTATCCCTTGGACCATCTTAGTGACTATGAAACACAGAAATTGTATCGGAATTAAATACAAATGACACAATGCTGACTTAAGTACACTGTAGACTGACTAATCCCACTGTCTATGATTTGAAACATTCCTGTGACCTTAGCTACAGATTCCGATGCTTCATTTCAGGTTTACTGTATCTCATGGACCTTCTTATTGACGATAAAACACAGAAACTGCATCAGAATTAAATATAAAAGGCACAATGCCGCCTTAAGTACAAGAAGACTGACTCTTCTTACTGACTATGCTTTTAACCATTCCTGTGACACTAGTTATAGATTCCGATGCTTCACTTCAGGTTTACTGTATCCCTCTGACCTTCTTATTGCCGATGAAACACAGAAATTGCATCGGAAATAAATACAAGAGGCACGATGCCGACTTAAGTACACGTAGAATGAATCTTCCTACTGTCAATGTTTTGAACCATTCCTGTGACACTTGTTATAGATTCCGATGCTGCATTTCAGGTTTACAGTATCCCTTGGTTCTTCTTATTGCCGATGAAACACAGATAGTGCATCGGAGTTAAATACAAAAGGCACAATGCCGACTTAAGTATATGTAGACTGACTAATCCTACTGTCTATGATTTGAAACATTCCTGTGACCTTAGTTATAGATTCCGATGCTTCATTTCCGGTTTACTGTATCTCTTGGACCTTCTTATTGACGATGAAACACAGAAACTGCATCGGAATTAAATGTAAAAGGCACAATGCCGACTTAAGTACAAGAAGACTGACTCTTCTTACTGACTATGTTTTGAACCATTCCTGTGACACTAGTTATAGATTCCGATGCTTCACTTCAGGTTTAATGTATCCCTCTGCCCTCTTATTGACGATGAAGTACAGAAATTGCATCGGAATTAAATACCAAAGGCACAATGCCTACTTACGTACATGTAGACTGACTCTTCCTACTGTCTATGTTTTGAACCAGTCCTGTGACACTAGTTATAGATTCCGATGCTTCACTTCAGGTTTACTGTATCCCTCTGACCTTCTTAGTGACTATGAAACACAGAAATTGCATCGGAATTAAATACAAAAGGCACAATGCCGACTTAAGTACTGGATGACTGACTCTTCTTTTTGTCTATGTTTTGATCCATTACTGTGAGACTAGTTATAGATTCCGATGCTTCACTTCAGGTTTACTGTATCCCTTGGACCTCCTTATTGACGACGAAACACAGAAATTGCATCGGAATTAAATACAAAAGGCACAATGCCGACTTAAGTACAAGAAGACTGACCCTTCTTACAGACTATGTTTTGAACCATTCCTGTGACACTAGTTATAGATTCTGATGCTTCACTTCAGGTTTACTGTATCCCTCTGACCTTCTTATTGACGATGAAACACAGAAATTGGATCGGAAATAAATACAAAAGGCACGATGCCGACTGAAGTACATGTAGAATGAATCTTCCTAATGTCTATGTTTTGAACCATTCCTGTGACACTTGTTATAGATTCCGATTCTTCATTTCAGGTTTACTGTATCCCTAGGTTCTTCTTATTGCCGATGAAACACAGATAGTGCATCGGAGTTAAATACAAAAGGCACAATGCCGACTTAAGTACAAGAAGACTGACTCTTCCTACTGTCTATGATTTGAACCATTCCTGTGAGACTAGTTATAGATTCCGATGCCTCACTTCAGGTTTACTGAATCCATCTGACCTTCTTTTTGACGATGAAACACAGAAATTGCATCGGAATTAAATACAAAAGGCACCATGCCGACTTAAGTACAAGAAGGCTGACTCTTTTTACTGTCAATGTTTTGAACCATTCCTGTGACAATAGTTATAGATTCCAAGCTACACCTCAGATTTACTGTATCCCGTGGACCTTCTTATTGACGATGAAACACAGAAATTGCATCGGAATTAAATACAAAAGGCACAATGCCGACTTAAGTACAAGAAGACTGACTCTTCTTACTGACTATGTTTTGAACTATTCCTGTGACACTAGTTACAGATTCCGATGCTTCACTTCAGGTTTACTGTATCCCTCTGACCTTCTTATTCACGATGAAACACAGATATTGCATCGGAATTAAATAGAAAAGGCACAATGCCGACTTCAGTACAAGAAGGCTGACTCTTCTTACTGATTATGTTTGGACCCATTCCTGTGACACTAGTTATAGATTCCGATGCTTCACTTCAGGTTAACTGTATCCCTCTGACCTTCTTATTCACGATGAAACACAGAAATTGCATCGGAAATAAATAGAAAAGGCACAATGCCGACTTAAGTACAAGAAGACTGACTCTTCTTACTGACTATGTTTTGAACCATTCCTGTGACACTAGTTACAGATTCCGATGCTTCACTTCAGGTTTACTGTATCCCTCTGACCTTCCTATTCACGATGAAACACAGATATTGCATCGGAATTAAATAGAAAAGGCACAATGCCGACTTAAGTACAAGAAGACTGACTCTTCTTACTGACTATGTTTTGAACCATTCCTGTGACACTAGTTATAGATTCCGATGCTTCACTTCAGGTTTACTGTATCCCTCTGACCTTCTTATTGACGATGAAGTACAGAATTTGCATCGGAATTAAATACAAAAGGCACAATGCCTACTTACGTACATGTAGACTGACTCTTCCTACTGTCTATGTTTTGAACCAGTCCTGTGACACTAGTTATAGATTCCGATGCTGCACTTCAGGTTTACTGTATCCCTTGGAACTTCTTAGTGACTATGAAACACAGAAATTGTATCGGAATTAAATACAAAAGGCACAATGCTGACTTAAGTACATGTAGACTAAATCTTCCTACTGTCTATGTTTTGAAACATTCCTGTGACCTTAGTTATAGATTCCGATGCTTCATTTCAGGTTTACTGTATCTCTTGGACCTTCTTATTGACGATGAAACACAGAAACTGCATCGGAATTAAATGTAAAAGGCAAAATGCCGACTTAAGTACAAGAAGACACACTCTTCTTACTGACTATGTTTTGACCAATTCCTGTGACACTAGTTATAGATTCCGATGCTTCACTTCAGGTTTACTGTATCCCTCTGACCTTCTTATTCACGATGAAACACAGATATTGCATCGGAATTAAATAGAAAGCTACAATGCCGACTTAAGTACAAGAAGACAGACTCTTCTTACTGACTATGTTTTGAACCATTCCTGTGACACTAGTTATAGATTCCGATGCTTCACTTCAGGTTTACTGTATCCCTTGGAGCTTCTTATTGACGATGAAACACAGATATTGCATCGGAATTAAATACAAAAGGCACAATGCCGACGTAAGTACAAGAAGACTGACTCATCTTACAGACTATGTCTTGAACCATTCCTGTGACACTAGTTAGAGATTCCGATGCTTCACTTCAGGTATACTGTATCCCTCTGACCTTGTTATTGACGATGAAACACAGTAATTGCATCGGAATTTAATTGATAAGTGCACAATGCCGACTTAAGTACAAGAAGACTGACTCTTCTTACTGTCTATTTTTTTAACCATTCCTGTGACACTAGTTACAGATTCCGATGCTGCACTTCAGGTTTACTGTATCCCTTGGAACTTCTTAGTGACTATGAAACACAAAAATTGTATCGGAATTAAATACAAAGGGCACAATGCTGACTTAAGTACATGTAGACTGACTCATCCTACTGACTATGATTTGAAACATTCGTGTGACCTTAGTTACAGATTCCGATGCTTCATTTCAGGTTTACTGTATCTCTTGGACCTTCTTATTGACGATAAAACACAGAAACTGCATCGGAATTAAATATAACAGGCACTATGCCGAGTTAAGTACAAGAAGACTGACTCTTCTTACTGACTATGTTTTAACCATTCCTGTGACACTAGTTATAGATTCCGATGCTTCACTTCAGGCTTACTGTTTACCTCTGACTTTGTTATTGACGATGAAACACAGAAATTGCATCGGAAATAAATACAGGAGGCATGATGCCGACCTAAGTACATGTAGAATGAATCTTCCTACTGTCAATGTTTTGAACCATTCCTGTGACACTTGTTATAGATTCCGATGCTTCATTTCTGGTTTACTGTATCCCTTGGTTCTTCTTATTGCCGATGAAACACAGATAGTGCATCGGAGTTAAATACAAAAGGCACAATGCCGACTTAAGTACAAGGAGACTGACTCTTCGTGCTGTCTATGTTTTGAACCATTCCTGTGAGACTAGTTATAGATTCCGATGCTTCACTTCAGATTTACTGTATCCCGTGGACCTTCTTATTGACGATGAAACACAGAAATTGCATCGGAATTAAATACAAAAGGCACAATGCCGACTTAAGTACAAGAAGACTGACTCTTCTTACTGACTATGATTTGAACCATTCCTGTGACACTAGTTACAGATTCCGATGCTTCACTTCAGGTATACTGTATCTCTCTGACCTTCTTATTCACGATGAAACACAGATATTGCATCGGAATTAAATAGAAAAGGCACAATGCCGACTTAAGTACAAGAAGGCTGACTCTTCTTACTGATTATGTTTGGACCCATTCCTGTGACACTAGTTATAGATTCCGATGCTTCACTTCAGGTTTACTGTATCCCTCTGACCTTCTTATTCACGATGAAACACAGATATTGCATCGGAAATAAATAGAAAAGGCACAATGCCGACTTAAGTACAAGAAGACTGACTCTTCTTACTGACTATGTTTTGAACCACTCCTGCGACACTAGTTACAGATTCCGATGCTTCACTTCAGGTTTACTGTATCCCTCTGACCTTCTTATTCACGATGAAACACAGATATTGCATCGGAATTAAATAGAAAAGGCACAATGCCGACTTAAGTACAAGAAGACTGACTCTTCTTACTGACTATGTTTTGAACCATTCCTGTGACACTAGTTATAGATTCCGCAGCTTCACTTCAGGTTTACTGTATCCCTCTGACCTTCTTATTGACGATGAAGTACAGAAATTGCATCGGAATTAAATACAAAAGGCACAATGCCTACTTACGTACATGTAGACTGACTCTTCCTACTGTCTATGTTTTGAACCAGTCCTGTGACACTAGTTATAGATTCCGATGCTGCACTTCAGATTTACTGTATCCCTTGGACCTTCTTAGTGACTATGAAACACAGAAATTGTATCGGAATTAAATACAAAAGGCACAATGCTGACTTAAGTACATGTAGACTAAATCTTCCTACTGTCTATGTTTTGAAACATTCCTGTGACCTTAGTTATAGATTCCGATGCTTCATTTCAGGTTTCCTGTATCTCTTGGACCTTCTTATTGACGATGAAACACAGAAACTGCATCGGAATTAAATGTAAAAGGCACAATGCCGACTTAAGTACAAGAAGACACACTCTTCTTACTGACTATGTTTTGAACCATTCCTGTGACACTAGTTATAGATTCCGATGCTTTACTTCAGGTTTACTGTATCCCTCTGACCTTCTTATTGACGATGAAACACAGAAATTGCATCGGAAATAAATAGAAAAGGCACAATGCCGACTTAAGTACAAGAAGACTGACTCTTCTTACTGCCTATGTTTTGAACCATTCCTGTGACACTAGTTATACATTCCGATGCTTCACTTCAGGTTTACTGTATCCCTTGGACCTTCTTATTGACGATGAAACACAGATATTGCTTCGGAATTAAATACAAAAGGCACAATGCCGACCTAAGTACAAGAAGACTGACTCTTCTTACTGACTATGTTTGGACCCATTCCTGTGACACTAGTTATAGATTCCGATGCTTCACTTCAGGTTTACTGTATCCGTCTGACCTTCTTATTCACGATGAAACACAGATATTGCGTCGGAATTAAATAGAAAAGCTACAATGCCGACTTAAGTACAAGAAGACTGACTCTTCTTACTGACTATGTTTTGAACCACTCCTGTGACACTAGTTACAGATTCAGATGCTTCACTTCAGGTTTACTGTATCCCTTGGACCTTCTTATTGACGATGAAACACAGATATTGCTTCGGAATTAAATACAAAAGGCACAATGCCGACGTAAGTACAAGAAGACTGACTCATCTTACAGACTATGTCTTGAACCATTCCTGTGACACTAGTTAGAGATTCCGATGCTTCACTTCAGGTTTACTGTATCCCTCTGACCTTCTTATTCACGATGAAACACAGATATTGCATCGGAAATAAATAGAAAAGGCACAATGCCGACTTAAGTACAAGAAGACTGACTCTTCTTACTGACTATGTTTTGAACCACTCCTGCGACACTAGTTACAGATTCCGATGCTTCACTTCAGGTTTACTGTATCCCTCTGACCTTCTTATTCACGATGAAACACAGATATTGCATCGGAATTAAATAGAAAAGGCACAATGCCGACTTAAGTACAAGAAGACTGACTCTTCTTACTGACTATGTTTTGAACCATTCCTGTGACACTAGTTATAGATTCCGCAGCTTCACTTCAGGTTTACTGTATCCCTCTGACCTTCTTATTGACGATGAAGTACAGAAATTGCATCGGAATTAAATACAAAAGGCACAATGCCTACTTACGTACATGTAGACTGACTCTTCCTACTGTCTATGTTTTGAACCAGTCCTGTGACACTAGTTATAGATTCCGATGCTGCACTTCAGATTTACTGTATCCCTTGGACCTTCTTAGTGACTATGAAACACAGAAATTGTATCGGAATTAAATACAAAAGGCACAATGCTGACTTAAGTACATGTAGACTAAATCTTCCTACTGTCTATGTTTTGAAACATTCCTGTGACCTTAGTTATAGATTCCGATGCTTCATTTCAGGTTTCCTGTATCTCTTGGACCTTCTTATTGACGATGAAACACAGAAACTGCATCGGAATTAAATGTAAAAGGCACAATGCCGACTTAAGTACAAGAAGACACACTCTTCTTACTGACTATGTTTTGAACCATTCCTGTGACACTAGTTATAGATTCCGATGCTTTACTTCAGGTTTACTGTATCCCTCTGACCTTCTTATTGACGATGAAACACAGAAATTGCATCGGAAATAAATAGAAAAGGCACAATGCCGACTTAAGTACAAGAAGACTGACTCTTCTTACTGCCTATGTTTTGAACCATTCCTGTGACACTAGTTATACATTCCGATGCTTCACTTCAGGTTTACTGTATCCCTTGGACCTTCTTATTGACGATGAAACACAGATATTGCTTCGGAATTAAATACAAAAGGCACAATGCCGACCTAAGTACAAGAAGACTGACTCTTCTTACTGACTATGTTTGGACCCATTCCTGTGACACTAGTTATAGATTCCGATGCTTCACTTCAGGTTTACTGTATCCGTCTGACCTTCTTATTCACGATGAAACACAGATATTGCGTCGGAATTAAATAGAAAAGCTACAATGCCGACTTAAGTACAAGAAGACTGACTCTTCTTACTGACTATGTTTTGAACCACTCCTGTGACACTCGTTACAGATTCAGATGCTTCACTTCAGGTTTACTGTATCCCTTGGACCTTCTTATTGACGATGAAACACAGATATTGCTTCGGAATTAAATACAAAAGGCACAATGCCGACGTAAGTACAAGAAGACTGACTCATCTTACAGACTATGTCTTGAACCATTCCTGTGACACTAGTTAGAGATTCCGATGCTTCACTTCAGGTATACTGTATCCCTCTGACCTTCTTATTGACGATGAAACACAGTAATTGAATCGGAATTTAATTGATAAGTGCACAATGCCGACTTAAGTACAAGAAGACTGACTCTTCTTACTGTCTATTTTTTTAACCATTCCTGTGACACTAGTTACAGATTCCGATGCTGCACTTCAGGTTTACTGTATCCCTTGGGACTTCTTAGTGACTATGAAACAAAAAAATTGTATCGGAATTAAATACAAAGGGCACAATGCTAACTTAAGTACATGTAGACTGACTCATCCTACTGACTATGATTTGAAACATTCCTGTGACCTTAGTTACAGATTCCGATGCTTCATTTCAGGTTTACTGTATCTCTTGGACCCTCTTAGTGACGATAAAACACAGAAACTGCATCGGAATTAAATATAACAGGCACAATGCCGAGTTAAGTACAAGAAGACTGACTCTTCTTACTGACTATGTTTTTAACCATTCCTGTGACACTAGTTATAGATTCCGATGCTTCACTTCAGGTTTACAGTTTACCTCTGACTTTGTTATTGACGATGAAACACAGAAATTGCATCGGAAATAAATACAGGAGGCATGATGCCGACTTAAGTACTTGTAGAATGAATCTTCCTACTGTCAATGTTTTGAACCATTCCTGTGACACTTGTTATAGATTCCGATGCTTCATTTCAGGTTTACTGTATCCCTTGGTTCTTCTTATTGCCGATGAAACACAGATAGTGCATCGGAGTTAAATACAAAAGGCACAATGCCGACTTAAGTACAAGGAGACTGACTCTTCGTGCTGTCTATGTTTTGAACCATTCCTGTGAGACTAGTTATAGATTCCGATGCTTCACTTCAGGTTTACTGTATCCCTCTGACCTTCTTATTGACGTTGAAACACAGAATTTGCATCGTAATTAAATACAAAAGGCACAATGCCGACTTTAGTACAAGAAGACTGACCTTTCTTACTGTCTATGCTTTGAATCATTCCTGTGACACTAGTTATTGATTCCTATGCATCACTTCAGGTTTACTGTATCCCTCTGACCTTCTTAATGACGATGAAATACAGTAATTGCATCGGAATTAAATAGAAAAGGCACAATGCCGACTTAAATACAAGAAGACTGACTCTTCTTACTGTCTATGTTTTGAACCATTCCTGTTACGTTAGTTATAGATTGCGATGCTTCACTTCAGGTTTACTGTATCCCTCTGACATTCTTATTGACGATGAAACACAGTCATTGCATCGGAATTAAATTGAAAAGGGCACAATGCCGACTTAAGTACATGTAGACTGACTCATCCTACTTACTATGATTTGAAACATTCCTGTGACCTTAGTTACAGATTCCGATGCTTCATTTCAGGTTCACTGTATCTCTTGGACTTTCTTATTGACGATGAAACACAGAAATTGCATCGGAATTAAATACAAAAGGCACAATGCCGACTTGAGTACAAGAAGACTGACTCTTCTTACTGACAATGTTTGAACCATTCCTGTGACACTAGTTATAGATTCCGATGCTTCACTTCAGGTTTACTGCATCCCTTTGACCTTCTTATTCACGATGAAACACAGATATTGCATCGGAATTAAATAGAAAATTCACAATGCCGACTTAAGTACAAGAAGACTGACTCATCTTACTGACTATGTTTTGAACCATTTTTGTGACACTAGTTATAGATTCCGATGCTTCACTTCAGGTTTACTGTATCCCTCTGACCTTCTTATTGACGATGAAACACAGAAATTGCTTTGGAATTGAATAGAAAAGGCACAATGCCGACTTAAGTACAAGAAGACTGACTCTTCTTACTGACTATGTTTTTTACCATTCCTGTGACACTAGTTATAGATTCCGATGCTTCACTTCAGGTTTACTGTTTACCTCTGACTTTGTTATTGACGATGAAACACAGAAACTGCATCGGAAATAAATACAGGAGGCATGATGCCGACTTAAGTACATGTAGAATGAATCTTCCTACTGCCAATGTTTTGAACCATTCCTGTGACACTTGTTATAGATTCCGATGCTTCGTTTCAGGTTTACTGTATCCCTTGGTTCTTCTTATTGCCGATGAAACACAGATAGTGCATCGGAGTTAAATACAAAAGGCACAATGCCGACTTAAGTACAAGGAGACTGACTCTTCGTGCTGTCTATGTTTTGAACCATTCCTGTGAGACTAGTTATAGATTCCGATGATTCACTTCAGGTTTACTGTATCCCTCTGACCTT
Source organism: Schistocerca piceifrons (assembly GCF_021461385.2). Taxonomy (NCBI): domain Eukaryota; kingdom Metazoa; phylum Arthropoda; class Insecta; order Orthoptera; family Acrididae; genus Schistocerca; species Schistocerca piceifrons. Next base: position 99,825 of record NW_025727399.1, on the reverse strand, counting down.
CTTATTGACGATGGAACACAGAATTTGCATCGTAATTAAATACAAAAGGCACAATGCCGACTTTAGTACAAGATGACTGACCTTTCTTATTGTCTATGCTTTGAACCATTCCTGTGACACTAGTTACTGATTCCTATGCTTCACTTCAGGTTTACTGTATCCCTCTGACCTTCTTACTGACGATGAAATACAGTAATTGCATCGAAATTAAATAGAAAAGGCACAATGCCGACTTAAGTACAAGAAGACTGTCTCTTCTTACTGTCTATGTTTTGAACCATTCCTGTTACGTTAGTTATAGATTGCGATGCTTCACTTCAGGTTTACTTTATCCCTCTGACATTCTTATTGACGATGAAACACAGTCATTGCATCGGAATTAAATTGAAAAGGGCACAATGCCGACTTAAGTACAAGAAGACTGACTCTTCTTACTGTCTATGTTTTGAACAATTCCTGCGACACTAGGTACAGATTCCGATGCTGCACTTCAGGTTTACTGTATCCCTTGGACCTTCTTAGTGACTATGAAACACAGAAATTGTATCGGAATTAAATACAAAAGGCACAATGCCGACATAAGTAAAAGAAGACAGACTCTTCCTGCTGTCAATGCTTTGAACCATTACTGTGAGACTAGTTATAGATTCCGATGCTTCACATCAGGTTTACTGTATCCCTCTGACCTTCTTATTGACGATGAAACACAGAATTTGCATCGTAATTAAATACAAAAGGCACAATGCCGACTTAAGTACAAGAAGACTGACCTTTCTTACTGTCTATGCTTCGAACCATTCCTGTGACACTAGTTAGATTCCGATGCTTCACTTCAGGTTTACTGTATCCCTCTGACCTTCTTAGTGACTATGAAACACAGAAATTGCATCGGAATGAAATACAAAAGGCACAATGCCGACTTAAGTACAGGAAGACTGACTCTTCTTTTTGTCTATGTTTTGATCCATTACTGTGAGACTAGTTATAGATTCCGATGCTTCACTTCAGGTTTACTGTATCCCTTGGACCTTCTTGTTGACGACGAAACACAGAAATTGCATCGGAATTAAATACAAAAGGCACAATGCCGACTTAAGTACAAGAAGACTGACCCTTCTTACTGACTATGTTTTGAACCATTCCTGTGACACTAGTTATAGATTCCGATGCTTCACTTCTGGTTTACTGTATCCCTCTGACCTTCTTATTGACGATGAAACACAGAAATTGCATCGGAAATAAATACAAAAGACACGATGCCGACTGAATTACATGTAGAATGAATCTTCCTACTGTCTATGTTTTGAACCATTCCTGTGACACTTGTTATAGATTCCGATGCTTCATTTCAGGTTTACTGTATCCCTAGGTTCTTCTTCTTGCCGATGAAACACAGATAGTGCATCGGAGTTAAATACAAAAGGCAAAATGCCGACTTAAGTACAAGAAGACTGACTCTTCCTACTGTCTATGTTTTGAACCATTCCTGTGACAATAGTTATAGATTACAATGCTACACCTCAGATTTACTGTATCCCGTGGACCTTCTTATTGACGATGAAACACAGAAATTGCATCGGAATTAAATACAAAAGGCACAATGCCGACTTGAGTACAAGAAGACTGACTCTTCTTACTGTCTATGTTTGAACCATTCCTGTGACACTAGTTATAGATTCCGATGCTTCACTTAAGGTTTACTGTATCTCTTGGACCTTCTTATTGACGATGAAACACACAAACTGCATCGGAATTAAATGTAAAAGCACAATGCCGACTTAAGTACAAGAAGACTGACTCTTCTTACTGACTATGTTTTGAACCATTCCTGTGACACTAGTTGTAGATTCCGATGCTGTACTTCAGGTTTACTGTATCCCCCTGACCTTCTTATTGACGATGAAGCACAGAAACTGCATCGGAATTAAATAGAAAATGCACAATGCCGACTTAAGTACAAGAAGACTGACTCTTCTTACTGACTATGTTTGGACCCATTCCCGTGACACTAGTTATAGATTCCGATGCTTCACTTCAGGTTTCTGTATCCCTCTGACCTTCTTATTCACGATGAAACACAGATATTGGATCGGAATGAAATAGAAAGGGCACAATGCTGACATAAGTACAAGAAGACTGACTCTTCTTACTGACTATGATTTGAACCATTCCTGTGACACTAGTTATAGATTCCGATGCTTCACTTCAGGTTTACTGTATCCCTCTGACCTTCTAATTGACGATGAATCACAGAAATTGCATCCGAATTAAATACAAAAGGCACAATGCCGACTTGAGTACAAGAAGACTGACTCTTCTTACTGTCTATGTTTGAACCATTCCTGTGACACTAATATAGATTCCGATGCTTCACTTCAGGTTTACTGTATCCCTCTGTCCTTCTTATTCACGATGAAACACAGATATTGCATCGGAATTAAATAGAAAAGCAACAATGCCGACTTAAGTACAAGAAGACTGACTCTTCTTACTGACTATGTTTTGAACCATTCCTGTAACACTAGTTATAGATTCCGATGCTTCACTTCAGGTTTACTGTATCCCTTGGACCTTCTTATTGACGATGAAACACAGATATTGCATCGGAATTAAATACAAAAGGCACAATGCCGACGTAAGTACAAGAAGACTGACTCATCTTACAGACTATGTCTTGAACCATTCCTGTGACACTAGTTAGAGATTCCGATGCTTCACTTCAGGTATACTGTATCCCTTGGACCTTCTTATTGACGATGAAACACAGATATTGCATCGGAATTAAATACAAAAGACACAATGCCGACGTAAGTACAAGAAGACTGACTCATCTTACAGACTATGTCTTGAACCATTCCTGTGACACTAGTTAGAGATTCCGATGCTTCACTTCAGGTATACTGTATCCCTCTGACCTTCTTATTGACGATGAAACACAGAAATTGCATCGGAATTAAATACAAAAGGCACAATGCCGACTTGAGTACAAGAAGACTGACTCTTCTTACTGTCTATGTTTGAACCATTCCTGTGACACTAGTTATAGATTCCGATGCTTCACTTCAGGTTTACTGTATCCCTTGGACCTTTTTATTGACGATGAAACACAGATATTGCATCGGAATTAAATACAAAAGGCACAATGCTGACATAAGTACAAGAAGACTGACTCTTCTTACTGACTATGATTTGAACCATTCCTGTGACACTAGTTATAGATTCCGATGCTTCACTTCAGGTTTACTGTATCCCTCTGACCTTCTAATTGACGATGAAACACAGAAATTGCATCGGAATTAAATACAAAAGGCACAATGCCGACTTGAGTACAAGAAGACTGACTCTTCCTACTGTCTATGTTTTGAACCATTCCTGTGACAATAGTTATAGATTACAATGCTACACCTCAGATTTACTGTATCCCTCTGACCTTCTTATTGACGATGAAACACAGTAACTGCATCGGAATTAAATTGAAAACGGTACAATGCCGACTTAAGGACAAGAAGACTGACTCTTCTTACTGTCTATTTTTTTAACCATTCCTGTGACACTAGTTACAGATTCCGATGCTGCACTTCAGGTATACTGTATCCCTTGGAACTTCTTAGTGACTATGAAACACAAAAATTGTATCGGAATTAAATACAAAGGGCACAATGCTGACTTAAGTACATGTAGACTGACTCATCCTACTGACTATGATTTGAAACATTCCTGTGACCTTAGTTACAGATTCCGATGCTTCATTTCAGGTTTACTGTATCTCTTGGACCTTCTTATTGACGATAAAACACAGAAACTGCATCGGAATTAAATATAAAATGCACAATGCCGAGTTAAGTACAAGAAGACTGACTCCTCTTACTGCCTATGTTTTTTACCATTGCTGTGACACTACTTATAGATTCCGATGCTTCACTTCAGGTTTACTGTTTACCTCTGACTTTGTTATTGACGATGAAACACAGAAATTGCATCGGAAATAAATACAGGAGGCATGATGCCGACTTAAGTACATGTAGAATGAATCTTCCTACTGTCAATGTTTTGAACCATTCCTGTGACACTTGTTATAGATTCCGATGCTTCATTTCAGGTTTACTGTATCCCTTGGACCTTCTTAGTGACTATGAAACACAGAAATAGTATCGGAATTAAATACAAAAGGCACAAATCCGACTTAAGTACAAGAAGACTGGCTCTTCCTACTGACTATGCTTTGAACCATTCCTGTGACACTAGTTAGAGATTCCGATGCTTTACTTCAGGTTTACTTTATCCCTCTGACCTTCTTATTGACGATGAAACACAGTCATTGCATCGGAATTAAATTGAAAAGAGCACAATGCCGACTTAAGTACAAGAAGACTGACTCTTCTTACTGTCTATGTTTTGAACAATTCCTGCGACACTAGGTACAGATTCCGATGCTGCACTTCAGGTTTACTGTATCCCTTGGACCTTCTTAGTGACTATGAAACACAGAAATTGTATCGGAACTAAATACAAAAGGCACAATGCCGACATAAGTAAAAGAAGACAGACTCTTCCTGCTGTCAATGCTTTGAACCATTACTGTGAGACTAGTTATAGATTCCGATGCTTCACATCAGGTTTACTGTATCCCTCTGACCTTCTTATTGACGATGAAACACAGAATTTGCATCGTAATTAAAAACAAAAGGCACAATGCCGACTTAAGTACAAGAAGTCTGACCTTTCTTACTGTCTATTCTTCGAACCATTCCTGTGACACTAGTTAGATTCCGATGCTTCACTTCAGGTTTACTGTATCCCTCTGACCTTCTTAGTGACTATGAAACACAGAAATTGCATCGGAATTAAATACAAAAGGCACAATGCCGACTTAAGTACAGGAAGACTGACTCTTCCTTTTGTCTATGTTTTGATCCATTACTGTGAGACTAGTTATAGATTCCGATGCTTCACTTCAGGTTTACTGTATCCCTTGGACCTTCTTATTGACGACGAAACACAGAAATTGCATCGGAGTTAAATACAAAAGGCACAATGCCGACTTAAGTACAAGAAGACTGACCCTTCTTACTGACTATGTTTTGAACCATTCCTGTGACACTAGTTATAGATTCCGATGCTTCACTTCTGGTTTACTGTATCCCTCTGACCTTCTTATTGACGATGAAACAGAGAAATTGCATCGGAAATAAATACAAAAGACACGATGCCGACTGAAGTACATGTAGAATGAATCTTCCTACTGTCTATGTTTTGAACCATTCCTGTGACACTTGTTACAGATTCCGATGCTTCATTTCAGGTTTACTGTATCCCTAGGTTCTTCTTCTTGCCGATGAAACACAGATAGTGCATCGGAGTTAAATACAAAAGGCACAATGCCGACTTAAGTACAAGAAGACTGACTCTTCTTACTATCTATGTTTTGAACCACTCCTGTGACGCTAGTTAGGGATTCCGATGCTTAACTACAGGTTTACTGTTTACCTCTGACCTTGTTATTGACGATGAAACACAGAAATTGCATCGGAATTAAATAGAAAAGGCACAATGCCGACTTAAGTACAAGAAGACTGACACTTCTTACTTACTATGTTTTGAACCATTCCTGTGACACTAGTTATAGATTCAGATGCTTCACTTCAGGTTTACTGTATCCCTCTGACCTTCTTATTGACGATGAAGCACAGAAATTGCATCGGAATTAAATACAAAAGGCACAATGCCTACTTGCGTACATGTAGACTGACTCTTCCTACTGTCTATGTTTTGAACCAGTCCAGTGGCACTAGTTATAAATTCCGATGCAGCACTTCAGGTTTACTGTATCCCTCTGACCTTCTTATTCACGATGAAACACAGATATTGGATCGGAATGAAATAGAAAGGGCACTATGCTGACATAAGTACAAGAAGACTGACTCTTCTTACTGACTATGATTTGAACCATTCCTGTCACACTAGTTATAGATTCCGATGCTTCACTTCAGGTTTACTGTATCCCTCTGACCTTCTAATTGACGATGAAACACAGAAATTGCATCGGAATTAAATACAAAAGGCACAATGCCGACTTGAGTACAAGAAGACTGACTCTTCTTACTGTCTATGTTTGAACCATTCCTGTGACACTAGTCATAGATTCCGATGCTTCACTCCAGGTTTACTGTATCCCTCTGACCTTCTTATTGACGATGAAACACAGAATTTGCATCGTAATTAAAAACAAAAGGCACAATGCCGACTTAAGTACAAGAAGTCTGACCTTTCTTACTGTCTATTCTTCGAACCATTCCTGTGACACTAGTTAGATTCCGATGCTTCACTTCAGGTTTACTGTATCCCTCTGACCTTCTTAGTGACTATGAAACACAGAAATTGCATCGGAATTAAATACAAAAGGCACAATGCCGACTTAAGTACAGGAAGACTGACTCTTCCTTTTGTCTATGTTTTGATCCATTACTGTGAGACTAGTTATAGATTCCGATGCTTCACTTCAGGTTTACTGTATCCCTCTGACCTTCTTATTGACGATTAAACACAGACATTGCATCGGAATTAAATACAAAAGGCACAATGCCGACTTAAGTACATGTAGACTAACTCCTCCTACTGTCTATGTTTCGAAACATTCGTGTGATCTTAGTTATAGATTCCGATGCTTCATTTCAGGTTTACTGTATCCCTTGTACCTTCTTATTGACGATGAAACACAGAAACTGCGTCGAAATTAAATAGAAAAGGCACAATGCCGACTTAAGTACAAGAAGACTGACTCTTCCTACTGTCTATGCTTTGAACCATTCCTGTGACACTAGGTATAGATTCCGATGCTTCACTTCAGGATTACTGTATCCCTCTGACCTTCTTATATACGATGAATCACAGAAATTGCATCGTAATTAAATAGAAACGGCACAATGCCGACTTAAGTACAAAAAGACTGACTCTTCTTACTGATTGTTTTGAACCATTCCTGTGACACTAGTTATAGATTTCGATGATTCACTTCAGGTTTACTGTAGCCCTTGGACCTTCGTATTGACGAAGAAACAGAAATTGCATCGGAATTAAATAGAAAAGGCACAATGCCGACTTAAGTACAAGAAGACTGACTCTTCTTACTGACTATGTTTGGAACCATTCCTGTGGCACTAGTTATAGATTCCGATGCATCACTTAAGGTTTATTGTATCACTCTGACCCTCTTATTGACGATTAAACACAGATATTGCATCGGAATCAAATAGAAAAGGCACAATGCCGACTTAAGTACAGGAAGACTGACTCTTCTTACTGAATATGTTTTGAACCATTCCTGTGATACTAGTTATAGATTGCGATGCTTCACTTCAGGTTTACTGTATCCCTCTGACCTTCTTACTGACGATGAAACACAGAAATTCGTTGGGAACTAAATAGAAAAGGCACAATGCCGACTTAAGTACAAGAATACTGACTCTTCTTACTGTCTATGGTTTGAACCATTCCTGTGACACTAGTTATAGATTCCGATGCGTCACTTCAGGTTTACTCTATCCCTTGGACCTTGTTATTGACGATGAAACTCAGAAATTGCATCGGAATTAAATAGAAAAGGCACAATGCCGTCTTAAATACAAGAAGACTGACTCATCTTAATGTCTATGCTTTGAACCATTCCTGTGACGCTAGTTACAGATTCAGATGCTTCACTTCAGGTTTACTGTATCCCTCTGACCTTCTTATTGACGATAAAACCCAGAAATTGCATCGGTATTAAATACAAAAGGCACAATGCCGACTTAGGTACAAGAAGACTGACTCTTCTTACTGTCTATGATTTGGACCATTCCTGCGACACTAGTTAAACATTTCGATGATTCACTTCAGGTTTACTGTTTCCTTGGACCTTCGAATTGACGATGAAACACAGAAATTGCATCGGAATGAAATAGAAAAGGCACAATGCCGACTTAAGTTCAAGAAGACTCACTCTTCTTACTGACTATGTTTGGAACTATTCCTGTGACACTAGTTATAGATTCCGATGCTTCACTTCACGTTTATTGTATCACTCTGAACTTCTTATAGACGATTAAACACAGATATTGCATCGGAATTAAATTGAAAAAGCACAATGCCAACTTAAGTACAAGAGGACTGACTCTTCTTACTGAATATGTTTTGAACCATTCCTGTGACACTAGTTATAGATTCCGATGCTCCACTTCAGGTTTATTGTATCCCTCTGACCTTCGTACTGACGGTGAAACACAGAAATTGCATCGGAATTAAATGGAAAAGGCACAATGCCTACTTAAGTACCAGAATACTGACTCTACTTACTGTCTATGGTTTAAACCATTCCTGTGACACTAGTTATAGATTCCGATGCTTCACATCAGGTTTACTGTATCCCTCTGACCTTATTGATGATGAAACTCAGAAATTGCATCGGAATTAAATAGAAAAGGCACAATGCCGACTTAAGTACAAGAAGACTAACTCTTCTTACTGTCTATGCTTTGAACCATTCCCGTGACGGTAGTTACAGATTCTGATGCTTCACTTCAGGTTTACTGTATCCCTCTGACCTTCTTATTGACGATGAAACGCATTAAATTGAAAAGGGCAAAATGCCGACTTAAGTACAAGAAGACTGACTCTTCTTAATGTCTATGTTTTGAACCAATCCTGTGACACTAGTTATAGATTCCGATGCTTCACTTCAGGTTTACTGTATCCCTCTGAGCTACTTATTGACGATGAAACAAAGTCATTGCATCGGAAATAAATTGAAAAGGGCACAATGCCGACTTAAGTACAAGAAGACTGACTCTTTTGAACCATTCCTGTGACACTAGTTACAGATTCCGATGCTGCACTTCAGGTTTACTGTATCCCTCTGACCTTCTTATTGACGATGAAACACAGAATTTGCATCGTAATTAAATACGAAAGGCACAATGCCGACTTAAGTACAAGAAGACTGACCTTTGTTAATGTCTATGCTTTGAACAATTCCTGTGACACTAGTTATAGTTACCGATGCTTCACTTCAGGTTTACTGTATCCCTCTGACCATCTTAGTGACTATGAAACACAGAAATTGCATCGGAATTAAATACAAAAGGCACAATGCCGACTTAAGTACAGGAAGACTGACTCTTCTTTTTGTCTATGTTTTGAACCATTACTGTGACACTAGTTATAGATTCCGATGCTTCACTTCAGGTGTACAGTATCCCTTGGACCTTCTTATTGACGACGAAACACAGAAATTGCATCGGAATTAACTACAAAAGGCACAATGCCGACTTAGGTACAAGAAGACTGACCCTTCGTACTGACTATGTTTTGAACCATTCCTGTGACACTAGTTATAGTTTCCGATGATTCACTTCATGTGTACTGTATCCCTTGGACTTTCTTATTGACAATGAAACACAGAAATTGCATCGGAATTAAATAGAAAAAGCACAATGCCGATTTAAGTACAAGAAGACTGACTCTTCCCACTGACTATATTTGGACCCATTCCTGTGACACTAGTTATAGATTCCGATGCTTCACTTCAGGTTTACTGTATCCCTCTGACCTTCTTATTCACGATGAAACACAGATATTGCATCGGAATTAAATAGAAACGGCACAATGCTGACTTAAGTACAAGAAGACTGACTCTTCTTACTGACTATGTTTTGAACAATTCCTGTGACACTAGTTATAGATTCCGATGCCTCACTTCTGGTTTACTGTATCCCTCTGACCTTCTTATTCACGATGAAACACAGATATTGCATCGGAATTAAATAGAAAAGGCACAATGCTGACTTAAGTACAAGAAGACTGACTCTTCTTACTGACTATGTTTTGAACCATTCCTGTGACACTAGTTATAGATTCCGATGCTTCACTTCAGGTTTACTGTATCCCTCTGACCTTCTTATTGACGATGAAACACAGATATTGCATCGGAATTAAATACAAAAGGCACAATGCCGACTTAAGTACAAGAAGACTGACCTTTCTTACTCTCTATGCTTTGAACCATTCCTGTGACACTAGTTATAGATTTCAATGCTACACTTCAGTTTTACTGTATCCCTCTAACCTTCTTATTGACGATGAAACACAGAAATTGCATCGGAATTAAATACAAACGGCACAATGCCGACTTACGTACAAGAAGACTGACTCTTCTTACTGACTGTTTTGAACCATTTCTGTGACACTAGTTATAGATTCCGATGCTTCACTCAGGTTTACTGTATCCCTCTGACCTTCTTATTGACGATGAAACACAGAGATTGCATCGGAATTAAATACAAGTAGCACAATGCCGACTTAAGTACAAGAAGACTGACTCTTCTTACTGTCTATGTTTGAACCATTGTATCGGAATTAAATACAAAAGGCACAATGCCGACTTAAGTACAAGAAGACTGACTCTTCCTACTGTCTATGATTTGAAACATTCCTGTGACCTTAGTTATAGATTCCGATGCTTCATTTCAGGATTACTGTATCCCTCTGACCTTCTTATATACGATGAATCACAGAAATTGCATCGGAATTAAATAGAAAAGCACAATGCCGACTTAAGTACAAGAAGACTTACTCTTCTTACTGATTGCTTTGAACCATTCCTATGACACTAGTTATAGATTTCGATGATTCACTTCAGGTTTACTGTATTCCTTGGACCTTCGTATTGACGATGAAACACAGAAATTGGATCGGAATTAAATAGAAAAGGCACAATGCCGACTTAAGTACAAGAAGACTGACGCTTCTTACTGACTATGGTTTGAACCGTTCCTGTGACACTAGTTATAGATTCCGATGCGCCACTTCAGGTTTACTCTATCCCTTGGACCTTGTTATTGACGATGAAACACAGAAATTTCATCGGAATTAAATAGAAAAGGCACAATACCGACTTAAGTACAAGAAGACTGACTCATATTAATGTCTATGTTTTGAACCATTCCTGTGACGCTAGTTATAGATTCCGATGCTTCACTTCTGGTTTACTGTATCCCTTTGACCATCTTGCCGACTTAAGTACAAGAAGATTGATTCTTCCTACTGTCTATGCTTTGAACCATTCCTGTGACACTAGCTGCAGATTCCGAAGCTTCACTTCAGGTTTACTGTATCCCTCTGACCTTCTTATTGACGATGAAACACAGATATTGAATCGGTATTAAATACAAAAGGCACAATGATGAGTTAAGTACAAGATGACTGACCCGTCTTACTGTCTATGTTTTGAACCATTCCTGTGACACTAGTTATGGATTCCGATGCTTCACTTCAGGTTTACTGTGTCCCTCTGACCTTGTTATTGATGATGAAACTCAGAAATTGCATCGGAATTAAATGGAAAAGGCACAATGTCGACTTAAGTACAAGAAGACTGACTCTTCTTACTGTCGATGCTTTGAACCATTCCTGTGACACTAGTTACAGATTCCGATGCTGCACTTCAGGTTTACTGTATCCCTTGGACCTTCTTAGTGACTATGAAACACAGAAATTGTATCGGAATTAAATACAAAAAGCACAATGCCGACTTAAGTACAGGAGGACTGACTCTTCTTTTTGTCTATGATTTGAACCATTACTGTGGCAATAGTCACAGATTCCTATGCTTCACTTCAGGTTTACTGTTTCCCTTGGACCTTCTTATTGACGACGAAACACAGAAATTGCATCGGAATTAAATACAAAAGGCACAAAGCCGACTTAAGTACAAAAAGACTGACCCTACTTACTGTCTATGTTTGAACCATTCCTGTGACACTAGTTATATATTCCGATGCTTCACTTCAGGTTTACCGATATCCCTCTGACCTTCTTATTGACGATGAGACACAGAAATTGCATCGGAATTAAATAGAAATGGCACAATGCCGACTTAAGTACAAGAAGACTGACTCTTCTTACTGACTATGCTTTTAACCATTCCTGTGACACTAGTTATAGATTCCGGTGCTTCACTTCAGGTTTACTGTATCCCTCTGACCTTCTTATTGACGATGAAACACAGAAATTGCATCGGAATTGAATACAAAAGGCACAATGCCGACTTAAGTACAAGAAGACTGACTATTCTTACTATCTATGTTTTGAACCACTCCTGTGACGCTAGTTAGAGATTCCGATGCTTCACTACAGGTTTACTCTTTACCTCTGACCTTGTTATTGACGATGAAACACAGAAATTGCGTCGGAATTAAATAGAAAATGCACAATGCCGACTTAAGTACAAGAAGACTGACTCTTCTTACTGACTATGTTTTGAACCATTCCTGTGACACTAGTTATAGATTCCGATGCTTCACTTCAGGTTTACTGTATCCCTCTGACTTTCATATTGTCGATGAAACACAGAAATTGCATCGGAATTAAATACAAAAGGCACAATGCCTACTTACGTACATGTAGACTGACTCTTCCTACTGTCTATGATTTGAACCAGTCCTGTGACAATTGTTATAGATTCCAATGCTGCACTTCAGGTTTACTGTATCCCTTGGACGTTCTTAGTGACTATGAAACACAGAAATTGTATTTGAATTAAATACAAAAGGCACAATGCTGACCTAAGTACATGTAGACTGACTCTACCTACTGTCTCTGTTTTGAAACATTCCTGTGACCTTAGTTATAGATTCCGATGCTTCATTTCTGGTTTACTGTATCTATTGGACCTTCGTATTGACGATGAAACACAGAAATTGCATCGGAAATAAATACAAAAGGCACGATGCCCACTTAAGTACATGTAGAATGAATCTTCTTACTGTCTATTATTTGAACCATTCCTGTGACACTTGTTATAGATTCCGATGCCTCACTTCAGATTTACTGAATCCATCTGACCTTCTTTTTGACGATGAAACACAGAAATTGCATCGGAATTAAATACCAAAAGCACAATGCCGACTTAAGTACAAGAAGACGGACTCTTCTTACTGTCAATTTTTTTAACCATTCCTGTGACAATAGTTATAGATTCCGATGATTCACCTCAGATTTACTGTATCCCTTGGACCTTCTTATTGACGATGAAACACAGAAATTGCTTCGGAATTAGATACAAAAGGCACAATGCCGACATAAGTACAAAAAGACTAACTCTTCGTACTGACTATGTTTTGAACCATTCCTGTGACTCTAGTTATAGATTCCGATGATTCACTTCATGTGTACTGTATCCCTTGGACTTTCTTATTGACGATGAAACATAGAAATTGCATCGGAATTAAATAGAAAAGGCACAATGCCGACTTAAGTACAAGATGACTGACTCTTCTTACTGACTATGTTTGGACCCATTCCTGTGACACTAGTTATAGATTCCGATGCTTCACTTCAGGTTTACTGTATCCCCCTGACCTTCCTATACACGATGAATCACAGATATTTAATCGGAATTAAATAGAAAAGGCACAATGCCGACTTAAGTACAAGAAGACTGACCAGTCTTACTGTCTATGTTTTGAACCATTCCTGTCACACTAGTTATAGATTCCGATGCTCCACTTCAGGTTCACTGTATCATTCTGACCTTCTTACTAAAGATGAAACACAGAAATTGCATCGGAATTAAATCCAAAAGGCACAATGCCGACTTAAGTACAAGAAGACTGACTCTTCTTACTTACTATGTTTGGAACCATTCCTGTGACACTGGTTATAGATTCCGATACTTCATTTCACGTTTACTCTATCCCTTGGACCTTCTTATTTACGATGAAACACAGAAAGTGCAACGGAATTAAATAGAAAATGCACAATGCCGAATTAAGTACAAGAAGACTGACTGTTCCTACTGTCTATGTTTTGAACCATTCCTGTGACTCTAGTTACAGATTCCGATGCTTCACTTCAGGTTTTCTGTATCCTTCTGACCTTCTTATTGACGATGAAACACCGAAATTGCATCGGAATTAAATACAAAAGGCACATTGCCGACTTAAGTACAAGAAGACTGACTCTTCTTACTGTCTATGATTTGAACCATTCCTGCGGCACTAGTTATAGATTTCGATGATTCACTTCAGGTTTACTGTTTCTATGGACCTTCGAACTGACGATGAAACACAGAAATTGCATCGGAATTAAATAGAAAAGGCACAATGCCGACTTAAGTACAAGAAGACTGACTCTTCTTACTGACTATGTTTGGAACAATTCCTGTGACACTAGTTACAGATCGTATTGACGATGAAACTCAGAAATTGCATCGGATTTAAATAGAAAAGGCACATTGCCGACTTAAGTGCAAGAAGACTGACTCTTCTTACTGTCTACGTTTTGAACCATTCCTGTGACGCTAGTTACAGATTCCGATGCTTCACTTCAGATTTACTGTATCCCTCTGACCATCTTAATGACGATGAAACACAGAAATTGCATCGGTATTAAATACAAAAGGCACAATGCCGACTTAAGTACAAGAAGACTGACCCGTCTTACTGTCTATGTTTGAACCATTCCTGTGACACTAGTTAAAGATTCCGATGCTTCACTTCAGGTTTGCTGTATCCCTCTGACCTTCTTATTGACGATAAAACACATAAATTGCATCGGAATTAAATACAAAAGGCACAATGGCGACTTAAGTACAAGAAGACTGACTCTTCTTACTGTCTATGATTTGAACCCTTCCTGCGACACTAGTTATAGATTTCGATGATTCACTTCAGGTTTACTGTTTCCTTGGACCTTCCTATTGACGATGAAACGCAGAAATTGCATCGGAATTAAATAGAAAAGGCACAATGCCGACTTACGTACAAGAAGACAGACTCTTCTTACTGACTATGTTTGGAACCATTCCTGTGACACTAGTTATAGATTCCGATGCTTCACTTCAGGTTTATTGTATCACTCTGACCCTCTTATTGACGATTAAACACAGATATTGCATCGGAATTAAATAGAAAAGACACAATGCCGACTTAAGTACAAGAGGACTGACTCTTCTTACTGAATATGTTTTGAACCATTCCTGTGACACTAGTTATAGATTCCGACGCTCCACTTCAGGTTTACTGTATCGCTCGGACCTTCTTACTGACGATGTAACACAGAAATTGCATTGGAATTAAATAGAAAAGGCACAATGCCGACTTAAGTACAAGAAGACTGACTCTTCTTACTGACTATGTTTGGAACCATTCCTGTGACACTAGTTACAGATTCCGATGCTTCACTTCAGGTTTACTGTATCCCTCTGACCTTCTCACAGACGATGAAACACAGAAATTGCATCGCAATTAAATAGAAACGGCACAATGCCGACTTAAGTACACGAAGACTGACTCTTCTTACTGTCTATGATTTGAACCATTCCAGCGACACTAGTTATAGATTTCGATGATTCACTTCAGGTTTACTGTTTCCTTGGACCTTCGTATTGACGATGAAACACAGAAATTGCATCGGAATTAAATAGAAATGGCACAATGCCGACTTAAGTACAAGAAGACTGTCTCTTCTTACTTACTATGTTTGGAACCATTCCTGTGACACTAGTTATAGAATCCGATGCTTCACTTCAGGTTTACTATATCGCTCTGACCTTCGTATTGACGATGAAACACAGAAATTGCATCGGAATTAAATAGAAAAAGCACAATGCCGACTTAAGTACAAGAATACTGACTCTTCTTACTGTCTAAGGTTTGAACCATTCCTGTGACACTAGTTATAGATTCCGATGCTTCACTTCAAGTTTACTGTATCCTTCTGACCTTCTTATTGACGATAAAACTCAGAAATTGCATCGGAATTAAATAGATAAGGCACAATGCCGACTTAAGTACAAGAAGACTGACTCTTCTTACTGTCTATGTTTTGAGCCATTCTTGTGACGCTAGTTACAGATTCCGATGCTTCACTTCAGGTTTACTGCATCCCTCTGACCTTCTTATTGACGATGAAACACAGAAATTGCATCGGAATTACCCAAATGCACAATGTCGACTGAAGTACAAGAAGACTGACTCTTCTTACTGACTATGTTTTGAACCATTCCTGTGACACTAGTTATGGGTTCCGGAGATTCACTTCAGGTTTACTCTAACCCTTGGACCATCTTATTGACGATGAATGACAGAAATTTCATCGGAATTAAATAGAAAAGGCACAATGCCGACTTAAGTACAAGAAGACTGACTCTTCATACTGACTATGTTTGGAACCATTCCTGTGACACTAGTTACAGATTCCGATGCTTCACTTCAAGTTTACTGTATCCCTCTGACCTTCTTATTGATGATGAAACTCAGAAATTGCATCGGAATTAAATAGAAAGGGCATATTGCCGACTTAAGTACAAGAAGACTGACTCTTCATACTGTCTACGTTTAGAACCATTCGTGTGACGCTAGTTACAGAATCCGATGCTTCACTTCAGGTTTACTGTATCCCTCTGACCATCTTAATGACGATGAAACACAGAAATTGCATCGGTATTAAATACAAAAGGCACAATGCCGACTTAAGTACAAGAAGACTGACTCTTCTTACTGTCTATGTTTTGAACCATTCCAGCGACACTAGTTATAGATTTCGATGATTCACTTCAGGTTTACTGTTTCCTTGGACCTTCGTATTGACGATGAAACACAGAAATTGCATCGGAATTAAATAGAAATGGCACAATGCCGACTTAAGTACAAGAAGACTGACTCTTCTTACTGTCTATGATTTGAACCATTCCAGCGACACTAGTTATAGATTTCGATGATTCACTTCAGGTTTACTGTTTCCTTGGACCTTCGTATTGACGATGAAACACAGAAATTGCATCGGAATTAAATAGAAAAGGCAAAATGCCGACTTAAGTACAAGAAGACTGACTCTTCCTACTGTCTATGCTTTGAACCATTCCTGTGAGACTAGTTGTAGATTCCGATGCCTCACTTCAGGTTTACTGTATCCCTCTGACCTTCTTATTGACGATGAAACACAGAAATTGCATCGGTATTAAATACAAAACGCACAATGCCGACATAAGTACAAGAAGACTGACTCTTTTTACTGTCTATGATTTGAACCATTCCAGCGACACTAGTTCTAGATTTCGATGATTCACTTCAGGTTTACTGTTTCTATGGACCTTCGAACTGACGATGAAACACAGAAATTGCATCGGAATTAAATAGAAAAGGCACAATGCCGACTTAAGTACAAGTAGACTGACTCTTCTTACTGACTATGTTTGGAACAATTCCTGTGACACTAGTTACAGATCGTATTGACGATGAAACTCAGAAATTGCATCGGAATTAAATAGAAAAGGCACATTGCCGACTTAAGTGCAAGAAGACTGACTCTTCTTACTGTCTACGTTTTGAACCATTCCTGTGACGCTAGTTACAGATTCCGATGCTTCACTTCAGATTTACTGTATCCCTCTGACCATCTTAATGACGATGAAACACAGATATTGCATCGGTATTAAATACAAAAGGCACAATGCCGACTTAAGTACAAGAAGACTGACCCGTCTTACTGTCTATGTTTTGAACCATTCCTGTGACACTAGTTATAGATTCCGATGCTTCACTTCAGGTTTGCTGTATCCCTCTGACCTTCTTATTGACGATAAAACACATAAATTGCATCGGAATTAAATACAAAAGGCACAATGGCGACTTAAGTACAAGAAGACTGACTCTTCTTACTGTCTATGATTTGAACCCTTCCTGCGACACTAGTTATAGATTTCGATGATTCACTTCAGGTTTACTGTTTCCTTGGACCTTCCTATTGACGATGAAACGCAGAAATTGCATCGGAATTAAATAGAAAAGGCACAATGCCGACTTACGTACAAGAAGACAGACTCTTCTTACTGACTATGTTTGGAACCATTCCTGTGACACTAGTTATAGATTCCGATGCTTCACTTCAGGTTTATTGTATCACTCTGACCCTCTTATTGACGATTAAAAACAGATATTGCATCGGAATTAAAAAGAAAAGACACAATGCCGACTTAAGTACAAGAGGACTGACTCTTCTTACTGAATATGTTTTGAACCATTCCTGTGACACTAGTTATAGATTCCGATGCTCCACTTCAGGATAACTGTATCGCTCTGACCTTCTTACTGACGATGTAACACAGAAATTGCATCGGAATTAAATAGAAAAGGCAAAATGCCGACTTAAGTACAAGAATACTGACTCTTCTTACTGTCTATGGTTTGAACCAATCCTGTGACACTAGTTATAGATTCCGATGCTTCACTTCAGGTTTACTGTATCCATCTGACCTTCTTATTGACGATGAATTTCAGAAATTGCATCCGAATTAAATAGAAAAGGCACAATGCCGACTTAAGTACAAGAAGACTGACTCTTCTTACTGTCTATGTTTTGAACCATTCCTGTGACGCTAGTTACAGATTCCGATGCTTCACTTCAGGTTTACTGTATCCCTCTGACCATCTTAATGACGATGAAACACAGAAATTGCATCGGAATTAAATACAAAAGGCACAATGTCGACTTAAGTACAAGAAGACTGACTCTTCTTACTGACTATGTTTTGAACCATTCCTGTGACACTAGTTATAGATTCCGATGATTCACTTCAGGTTTACTGTAACCCTTGGACCATCTTATTGACGATGAAACACAGAAATTGCATTGGAATTAAATAGAAAAGGCACAATGCCGACTTAAGTACAAGAAGACTGACTCTTCTTACTGACTATGTTTGGAACCATTCCTGTGACACTAGTTACAGATTCCGATGCTTCACTTCAGGTTTACTGTATCCCTCTGACCTTCTCACAGACGATGAAACACAGAAATTGCATCGCAATTAAATAGAAACGGCACAATGCCGACTTAAGTACACGAAGACTGACTCTTCTTACTGTCTATGATTTGAACCATTCCAGCGACACTAGTTATAGATTTCGATGATTCACTTCAGGTTTACTGTTTCCTTGGACCTTCGTATTGACGATGAAACACAGAAATTGCATCGGAATTAAATAGAAATGGCACAATGCCGACTTAAGTACAAGAAGACTGACTCTTCTTACTGACTATGTTTGGAACCATTCCTGTGACACTAGTTATAGAATCCGATGCTTCACTTCAGGTTTACTATATCGCTCTGACCTTCGTATTGACGATGAAACACAGAAATTGCATCGGAATTAAATAGAAAAAGCACAATGCCGACTTAAGTTCAAGAATACTGACTCTTCTTACTGTCTAAGGTTTGAACCATTCCTGTGAAACTAGTTATAGATTCCGATGCTTCACTTCAAGTTTACTGTATCCTTCTGACCTTCTTATTGACGATGAAACTCAGAAATTGCATCGGAATTAAATAGATAAGGCACAATGCCGACTTAAGTACAAGAAGACTGACTCTTCTTACTGTCTATGTTTTGAACCATTCTTGTGTCGCTAGTTACAGATTCCGATGCTTCACTTCAGGTTTACTGCATCCCTCTGACCTTCTTATTGACGATGAAACACAGAAATTGCATCGGAATTTCCCAAATGCACAATGTCGACTTCAGTACAAGAAGACTGACTCTTCTTACTGACTATGTTTTGAACCATTCCTGTGACACTAGTTATGGATTCCGGAGATTCACTTCAGGTTTACTCTAACCCATGGACCATCTTATTGACGATGAATGACAGAAATTTCATCGGAATTAAATAGAAAAGGCACAATGCCGACTTAAGTACAAGAAGACTGACTCTTCATACTGACTATGATTGGAACCATTCCTGTGACACTAGTTACAGATTCCGATGCTTCACTTCAAGTTTACTGTATCCCTCTGACCTTCTTATTGACGATGAAACTCAGAAATTGCATCGGAATTAAATAGAAAGGGCATATTGCCGACTTAAGTACAAGAAGACTGACTCTTCTTACTGTCTACGTTTAGAACCATTCGTGTGACGCTAGTTACAGAATCCGATGCTTCACTTCAGGTTTACTGTATCCCTCTGACCATCTTAATGACGATGAAACACAGAAATTGCATCGGTATTAAATACAAAAGGCACAATGCCGACTTAAGTACAAGAAGACTGACTCTTCTTACTGTCTATGTTTTGAACCATTCTAGCGACACTAGTTATAGATTTCGATGATTCACTTCAGGTTTACTGTTTCCTTGGACCTTCGTATTGACGATGAAACACAGAAATTGCATCGGAATTAAATAGAAATGGCACAATGCCGACTTAAGTACAAGAAGACTGACTCTTCTTACTGTCTATGATTTGAACCATTCCAGCGACACTAGTTATAGATTTCGATGATTCACTTCAGGTTTACTGTTTCCTTGGAACTTCGTATTGACGATGAAACACAGAAATTGCATCGGAATTAAATAGAAAAGGCAAATGCCGACTTAAGTACAAGAAGACTGACTCTTCCTACTGTCTATGCTTTGAACCATTCCTGTGAGACTAGTTGTAGATTCCGATGCCTCACTTCAGGTTTACTGTATCCCTCTGACCTTCTTATTGACGATGAAACACAGAAATTGCATCGGTATTAAATACAAAACGCACAATGCCGACTTAAGTACAAGAAGACTGACTCTTTTTACTGTCTATGATTTGAACCATTCCAGCGACACTAGTTCTAGATTTCGATGATTCACTTCAGGTTTACTGTTTCCTTGGACCTTCGTAATGACGATGAAACACAGAAATTGCATCGGAATTAAATAGAAATGGCACAATGCCGACTTAAGTACAAGAAGACTGACTCTTCTTACTGACTATGTTTGGAACCATTCCTGTGACACTAGTTATAGATTCCGATGCTTCACTTCAGGTTTACTATATCGCTCTGACCTTCGTATTGACGATGAAACACAGAAATTGCATCGGAATGAAATAGAGAAGGCACAATGCCGACTTAAGTACAAGAATACTGACTCTTCTTACTGTCTAAGGTTTCAACCATTCCTGTGACACTAGTTATAGATTCCGATGCTTCACTTCAGGTTTACTGCATCCCTCTGACCTTCTTATTGACGATGAAACACAGAAATTGCATCGGAATTTCCCAAATGCACAATGTCGACTTAAGTACAAGAAGACTGACCCTTCTTAATGACTATGTTTTGAACCATTCCTGTGACACTAGTTATGGATTCCGGAGATTCACTTCAGGTTTACTGTAACCCTTGGACCATCTTATTGACGATGAAAGACAGAAATTTCATCGGAATTAAATAGAAAAGGCACAATGCCGACTTAAGTACAAGAAGACTGACTCTTCATACTGACTATGATTGGAACCATTCCTGTGACACTAGTTACATATTCCGATGCTTCACTTCAGGTTTACTGTATCCCTCTGACCTTCTTATTGACGATGAAACTCAGAAATTGCATCGGAATTAAATAGAAAGGGCACATTGCCGACTTAAGTACAAGAAGACTGACTCTTCTTACTGTCTACGTTTAGAACCATTCGTGTGACGCTAGTTACAGAATCCGATGCTTCACTTCAGGTTTACTGTATCCCTCTGACCATCTTAATGACGATGAAACACAGAAATTGCATCGGTATTAAATACAAAAGGCACAATGCCAACTTAAGTACAAGAAGACTGACCCGTCTTACTGTCTATGTTTTGAACCATTCCTGTGACACTAGTTATAGATTCCGATGCTTCACTCCAGGTTTGCTGTATCCCTCTGACCTTCTTATTGACGATAAAACACAGAAATTGCATGGGAATTAAATAAAAAAGGCACAATGCCGACTTAAGTACAAGAAGACTGACTCTTCTAACTGTCTATGATTTGAACCATTCCTGCGACACTAGTTATAGATTTCGATGATTCACTTCAGGTTTACTGTTTCCTTGGACCCTCGTATTGACGATGAAACACAGAAATTGCATCGGAATTAAATAGAAAAGGCACAATGCCGACTTAAGTACAAGAAGACAGACTCTTCTTACTGACTATGTTTGGAACCATTCCTGTGACACTAGTTATAGATTCCGATGCTTCACTTCAGGTTTATTGTATCACTCTGACCTTCTTATTGACGATTAAAAAAAGATATTGCACCGGAATTAAATAGAAAAGGCACAATGCCGACTTAAGTACAAGAGGACTGACTCTTCTTACTGAATATATTTTGAACCATTCCTGTGACACTAGTTATATATTCCGATGCTCCACTTCAGGTATACTGTATCGCTCTAACCTTCTTACTGACGATGTAACACAGAAATTGCATCGGAATTAAATAGAAAAGGCACAATGATGACTTAAGTACAAGAGTACTGACTGTTCTTACTGTCTATGGTTTGAACCATTCCTGTGACACTAGTTATAGTTTCCGATGCTTCACTTCAGGTATACTGTATCGCTCTGACCTTCTTACTGACGATGAATTTCAGAAATTGCATCGGAATTAAATAGAAAAGGCACAATGCCGACTTAAGTACAAGAAGACTGACTCTCCCTACTGTTTATACTTTGAACCATTACTGTGACACTAGTTGTAGATTCCGATGCCTCACTTCAGGTTTACTGTATCCCTCTGACCTTCTTATTGACGATGAAACACAGAAATTGCATCGGTATTAAATACAAAAGGCACAATGCCGACTTAACTACAAGAAGACAGACTCTTCTTACTGTCTATGTTTTGAACCATTCCAGCGACAGTAGTTATAGATTTCGATGATTCACTTCAGGTTTACTGTTTCCTTGGACCTTCGTATTGACGATGAAACACAGAAATTGCATCGGAATTAAATAGAAAAGGCACAATGCCGACTTAAGTACAAGAAGACTGACTCTTCTTACTGACTATGTTTGGAACCATTCCTTTGACACTAGTTATAGATTCCGATGCTTCACTTCAGGTTTATTGTATCACTCTGACCTTCTTATTGACGATTAAACACAGATATTGCATCGGAATTAAATAGAAAAGGCACAATGCAGACTTAAGTACCAGAGGACTGACTCTTCTTACTGAATATGTTTTGAACCATTCCTGTGACACTAGTTATAGATTCCGATGCTCCACTTCAGGTTTACTATATCGCTCTGACCTTCGTACTGACGATGAAACACAGAAATTGCATCGGAATTAAATAGAAAAGGCACAATGCCGACTTAAGTACAAGAATACTGACTCTTCTTACTGTCTAAGGTTTGAACCATTCCTGTGACACTAGTTATAGATTCCGATGCTTCACTTCAGGTTTACTGTATCCCTCTGACCTTCTTATTGACGATGAAAGTCAGAAATTTCATCGGAATTAAATTGAAAAGGCACAATGCCGACTTAAGTACAAGAAGACTGACTCTTCTTACTGTCTATGTTTTGAACCATTCTTGTGACGCTAGTTACAGATTCCGATGCTTCACTTCAGGTTTACTGTATCCCTCTCACCATCTTAATGACGATGAAACACAGAAATTGCATCGGAATTAAATAGAAAAAGTACAGTGCCGACTTAAGTACAGGAAGACTGACTCTTCCTACTGTCTATGCTTTGAACCATTCCTGTGACGTTAGATACAGATTCCGATGCTTCACTTCAGGTTTACTGCATCCCTCTGACCTTCTTATTGACGATGAAACACAGAAATTGCATCGGAATTAAATACAAAAGGCACAATGTCGACTTAAGTTCTAGAAGACTGACTCTTCTTACTGACTATGTTTTGAACCATTCCTGTGACACTATTTATAGATTCCGGAGATTCACTTCAGGTTTACTGTAACCCTTGGACCATCTTATTGACGATGAAACACAGAAATTTCATCGGAATTAAACAGAATTTGCACAATGCCGACTTAAGTACAAGAAGACAGACTCTTCATACTGACTATGATTGGAACCATTCCTGTGACACTATTTACAGATTCCGATGCTTCACTTCAGGTTTACTGTATCCCTCTGACCTTCTTATTGACGATGAAACACAGAAATTGCTTCGGAATTAAATAGAAACGCCAAATTGCCGACTTAAGTACACGAAGACTGACTCTTCTTACTGATTGCTTTGAACCATTCCTGTGACACTAGTTATAGATTCCGATGCTTCACTTCAGGTTTACTGTATCCCTCCGACCTTCTTATTGGCGATGAAACACAGAAATTGCATCGGAATTATATACAAATGGCACAATGCCGACTTAAGAACGAGAAGACTGACTCTCCTTACTGTCTATGATTTGAACCGTTCCTGTGACACTAGTTGTAGATTCCGATGCTTCACTTCAGGTTTACTGTATCCCTCTGACCTTCTTACTGACGATGAAACACAGAAATTGCATCGGTATTAAATTCAAAATGCACAATGCCGACTTTAGTACAAGAAGACTGACTCTTCTTACTGTCTATGATTTGAACCATTCCTGCGGCACTAGTTATAGATTTCGATGATTCACTTCAGGTTTACTGTTTCTATGGACCTTCGAACTGACGATGAAACACAGAAATTGCATCGGAATGAAATAGAAAAGGCACAATGCCGACTTAAGTACAAGAAGACTGACTCTTCTTACTGACTATGTTTGGAACAATTCCTGTGACACTAGTTATAGATCGTATTGACGATGAAACTCAGAAATTGCATCGGAATTAAATAGAAAAGGCACATTGCCCACTTAAGTGCAAGAAGACTGACTCCTCTTACTGTCTACGGTTTGGACCATTCCTGTGACGCTAGTTACAGATTCCGATGCTTCACTTCAGATTTACTGTATCCCTCTGACCATCTTAATGACGATGAAACACAGAAATTGTATCGGTATTAAATACAAGAGGCACAATGCCGACTTAAGTACAAGAAGACTGACCCGTCTTACTGTCTATGTTTTGAGCCATTCCTGTGACACTAGTTATAGATTCCGATGCTTCACTTCAAGTTTGCTGTATCCCTCTGACCTTCCTATTGACGATAAAACACATAAATTGCATCGGAATTAAATACAAAAGGCACAATGGCGACTTAAGTACAAGAAGACTGACTCTTCTTACTGTCTATGATTTGAACCCTTCCTGCGACACTAGTTATAGATTTCGATGATTCACTTCAGGTTTACTGTTTCCTTGGACCTTCCTATTGACGATGAAACGCAGAAATTGCATCGGAATTAAATAGAAAAGGCACAATGCCGACTTACGTACAAGAAGACAGACTCTTCTTACTGACTATGTTTGGAACCATTCCTGTGACACTAGTTATAGATTCCGATGCTTCACTTCAGGTTTATTGTATCACTCTGACCCTCTTATTGACGATTAAACACAGATATTGCATCGGAATTAAATAGAAAAGGCACAATGCCGACTTAAGTACAAGAGGACTGACTCTTCTTACTGAATATGTTTTGAACCATTCCTGTGACACTAGTGATAGATTCCGATGCTCCACTTCAGGTTTATGGTATCGCTCTGACCTTCTTACTGACGATGTAACACAGAAATTGCATCGGAATTAAATAGAAAAGGCAAAATGCCGACTTAAGTACAAGAATACTGACTCTTCTTACTGTCTATGGTTTGAACCATTCCTGTGACACTAGTTATAGATTCCGATGCTTCACTTCAGGTTTACTGTATCCATCTGACCTTCTTATTCACCATGAATTTCAGAAATTGCATCCGAATTAAATAGAAAAGGCACAATGCCGACTTAAGTACAAGAAGACTGACTCTTCTTACTGTCTATGTTTTCAACCATTCCTGTGACGCTAGTTACAGATTCCGATGCTTCACTTCAGGTTTACTGTATCCCTCTGACCATCTTAATGACGATGAAACACAGAAATTGCATCGGAATTAAATACAAAAGGCACAATGTCGACTTAAGTACAAGAAGACTGACTCTTCTTACTGACTATGTTTTGAACCATTCCTGTGACACTAGTTATAGATTCCGATGATTCACTTCAGGTTTACTGTAACCCTTGGACCATCTTATTGACGATGAAACACAGAAATTGCATCGGAATTAAATAGAAAAGGCACAATGCCGACTTAAGTACGAGAAGACTGACACTTCTTACTGACTATGTTTGGAACCATTCCTGTGACACTAGTTACAGATTCCGATGCTTCACTTCAAGTTTACTGTATCCCTCTGACCATCTTAATGACGATGAAACACAGAAATTGCATCGGTATTAAATACAAAAGGCACAATGCCGACTTAAGTACAAGAAGACTGACTCTTCTTACTGACTATGTTTGGAACCATTCCTGTGACACTATTTACAGATTCCGATGCCTCACTTCAGGTTTACTGTATCCCTCTGACCTTCTTATTGACGATGAAACACAGAAATTGCATCGGTATTAAATACAAAACGCACAATGCCGACTTCAGTACAAGAAGACTGACTCTCCCTACTGTTTATACTTTGAACCATTACTGTGACACTAGTTGTAGATTCCGATGCCTCACTTCAGGTTTACTGTATCCCTCTGACCTTCTTATTGACGATGAAACACAGAAATTGCATCGGTATTAAATACAAAAGGCACAATGCCGACTTAAGTACAAGAAGACTGACTCTTCTTGCTGTCTATGGTTTGAACCATTCCAGCGACACTAGTTATAGATGTCGATGATTCACTTCAGGTTTACTGTTTCCTTGGACCTTCGTATTGACGATGAAACACAGAAATGGCATCGGAATTAAATAGAAAAGGCACAATGCCGACTTAAGTACAAGAAGACTGACTCTTCTTACTGACTATGCTTGGAACCATTCCTTTGACACTAGTTATAGATTCCGATGCTTCACTTCAGGTTTATTGTATCACTCTGACCTTCTTATTGACGATTAAACACAGATATTGCATCGGAATTAAATAGAAAAGGCACAATGCAGACTTAAGTACAAGAGGACTGACTCTTCTTACTGAATATGTTATGAACCTTTCCTGTGACACTAGTTATAGATTCCGATGCTCAACTTCAGGTATACAATATCGCTCTGACCTTCGTACTGACGATGAAACACAGAAATTGCATCGGAATTAAATAGAAAAGGCACAATGCCGACTTAAGTACAAGAATACTGACTCTTCTTACTGTCTAAGGTTTGAACCATTCCTGTGACACTAGTTATAGATTCCGATGCTTCACTTCAGGTTTACTGTATCTCTCCGACCTTCTTATTGGCGATGAAACACAGAAATTGCATCGGATTTATATACAAATGGCACAATGCCGACTTAAGAACGAGAAGACTGACTCTTCTTACTTACTATGTTTGGAACCATTCCTGTGACACTAGTTATAGATTCCGATACTTCATTTCACGTTTACTCTATCCCTTGGACCTTCTTATTTACGATGAAACACAGAAAGTGCATCGGAATTAAATACAAAAGGCACAATGCCGACTTACGTACAAGAAGACAGACTCTTCTTACTGACTATGTTTTGAACCATTCCTGTGACTCTAGTTACAGATTCCGATGCTTCACTTCAGGTTTTCTGTATCCTTCTGACCTTCTTATTGACGATGAAACACCGAAATTGCATCGGAATTAAATACAAAAGGCATATTGCCGACTTAAGTACAAGAAGACTGACTCTTCTTACTTACTATGTTTGGAACCATTCCTGTGACACTAGTTATAGATTCCGATACTTCATTTCACGTTTACTCTATCCCTTGGACCTTCTTATTTACGATGAAACACAGAAAGTGCAACGGAATTAAATAGAAAATGCACAATGCCGAATTAAGTACAAGAAGGCTGACTGTTCCTACTGTCTATGTTTTGAACCATTCCTGTGACTCTAGTTACAGATTCCGATGCTTCACTTCAGGTTTTCTGTATCCTTCTGACCTTCTTATTGACGATGAAACACCGAAATTGCATCGGAATTAAATACAAAAGGCACATTGCCGACTTAAGTACAAGAAGACTGACTCTTCTTACTGTCTATGATTTGAACCATTCCAGCGACACTAGTTATAGATTTCGATGATTCACTTCAGGTTTACTGTTTCTATGGACCTTCGAACTGACGATGAAACACAGAAATTGCATCGGAATTAAATAGAAAAGGCACAATGCCGACGTAAGTACAAGAAGACTGACGCTTCTTACTGACTATGTTTGGAACAATTCCTGTGACACTAGTTATAGATCGTATTGACGATGAAACTCAGAAATTGCATCGGAATTAAATAGAAAAGGCACATTGCCGACTTAAGTGCAAGAAGACTGACTCTTCTTACAGTCTACGTTTTGAACCATTCCTGTGACGCTAGTTACAGATTCCGATGCTTCACTTCAGATTTACTGTATCCCTCTGACCATCTTAATGACGATGAAACACAGAAATTGCATCGGTATTAAATACAAAAGGCACAATGCCGACTTAAGTACAAGAAGAGTGACCCGTCTTACTGTCTATGTTTTGAACCATTCCTGTGACACTAGTTATAGATTCCGATGCTTCACTTCAGGTTTGCTGTATCCCTCTGACCTTCCTATTGACGATAAAACACATAAATTGCATCGGAATTAAATACAAAAGGCACAATGGCGACTTAAGTACAAGAAGACTGACTCTTCTTACTGTGTATGATTTGAACCCTTCCTGCGACACTAGTTATAGATTTCGATGATTCACTTCAGGTTTACTGTTTCCTTGGACCTTCCTATTGACGATGAAACGCAGAAATTGCATCGGAATTAAATAGAAAAGGCACAATGCCGACTTACGTACAAGAAGACAGACTCTTCTTACTGACTATGTTTGGAACCATTCCTGTGACACTAGTTATATATTACGATGCTTCACTTCAGGTTTATTGTATCACTCTGACCCTCTTATTGGCGATTAAACACAGATATTGCATGGGAATTAAATAGAAAAGGCACAATGCCGACTTAAGTACAAGAAGACTGACTCTTCTTACTGAATATGTTTTGAACCATTCCTGTGACACTAGTTATAGATTCCGATGCTCCACTTCAGGTTTACTGTATCGCTCTGACCTTCTTACTGACGATGAAACACAGAAATTGCATCGCAATTAAATAGAAACGGCACAATGCCGACTTAAGTACAAGAAGACTGACTCTTCTTACTGTCTATGATTTGAACCATTCCAGCGACACTAGTTATAGATTTCGATGATTCACTTCAGGTTTACTTTTTCCTTGGACCTTCGTATTGACGATGAAACACAGAAATAGCATCGGAATTAAATAGAAATGGCACAATGCCGACTTAAGTACAAGAAGACTGACTCTTCTTACTGACTATGTTTGGAACCATTCCTGTGACACTAGTTATAGAATCCGATGCTTCACTTCAGGTTTACTATATCGCTCTGACCTTCGTATTGACGATGAAACACAGAAATTGCATCGGAATTAAGTAGAAAAGGCACAATGCCGACTTAAGTACAAGAATACTGACGCTTCTTACTGTCTAAGGTTTGAACCATTCCTGTGACACTAGTTATAGATTCCGATGCTTCACTTCAAGTTTACTGTATCCTTCTGACCTTCTTATTGACGATGAAACTCAGAAATTGCATCGGAATTAAATAGATAAGGCACAATGCCGACTCAAGTACAAGAAGACTGACTCTTCTTACTGTCTATCTTTTGAACCATTCTTGTGACGCTAGTTACAGATTCCGATGCTTCACTTCAGGTTTACTGCATCCCTCTGACCTTCTTATTGACGATGAAACACAGAAATTGCATCGGAATTTCCCAAATGCACAATGTCGACTTAAGTACAAGAAGACTGACTCTTATAACTGACTATGTTTTGAACCATTCCTGTGACACTAGTTATGGATTCCGGAGATTCACTTCAGGTTTACTCTAACCCTTGGACCATCTTATTGACGATGAAAGACAGAAATTTCATCGGAATTAAATAGAAAAGGCACAATGCCGACTTAAGTACAAGAAGACTGACTCTTCATACTGACTATGATTGGAACCATTCCTGTGACACTAGTTACAGATTCCGATGCTTCACTTCAAGTTTACTGTATCCCTCTGACCTTCTTATTGACGATGAAACTCAGAAATTGCATCGGAATTAAATAGAAAGGGCATATTGCCGACTTAAGTACAAGAAGACTGACTCTTCTTACTGTCTACGTTTAGAACCATTGGTGTGACGCTAGTTACAGAATCCGATGCTTCACTTCAGGTTTACTGTATCCCTCTGACCATCTTAATGACGATAAAACACAGAAATTGCATCGGTATTAAATACAAAAGGCACAATGCCGACTTAAGTACAAGAAGACTGACTCTTCTTACTGTCTATGTTTTGAACCATTCCAGCGACACTAGTTATAGATTTCGATGATTCACTTCAGGTTTACTGTTTCCTTGGACCTTCGTATTGACGATGAAACACAGAAATTGCATCGGAATTAAATAGAAATGGCACAATGCCGACTTAAGTACAAGAAGACTGACTCTTCTTACCGTCTATGATTTGAACCATTCCAGCGACACTAGTTATAGATTTCGATGATTCACTTCAGGTTTACTGTTTCCTTGGACCTTCGTATTGACGATGAAACACAGAAATTGCATCGGAATTAAATAGAAAAGGCAAAATGTCGACTTAAGTACAAGAAGACTGACTCTTCCTACTGTCTATGCTTTGAACCATTCCTGTGAGACTAGTTGTAGATTCCGATGCCTCACTTCAGGTTTACTGTACCCCTCTGACCTTCTTATTGACGATGAAACACAGAAATTGCATCGGTATTAAATACAAAACGCACAATGCCGACTTAAGTACAAGAAGACTGACTCTCCCTACTGTTTATACTTTGAACCATTACTGTGACACTAGTTGTAGATTCCGATGCCTCACTTCAGGTTTACTGTATCCCTCTGACCTTCTTATTGACGATGAAACACAGAAATTGCATCGGTATTAAATACTAAAGGCACAATGCCGACTTAAGTACAAGAAGACTGACTCTTCTTACTGTCTATGGTTTGAACCATTCCAGCGACACTAGTTATAGATTTCGATGATTCACTTCAGGTTTACTGTTTCCTTGGACCTTCGTATTGACGATGAAACACAGAAATTGCATCGGAATTAAATAGAAAAGGCACAATGCCGACTTAAGTACAAGAAGACTGACTCTTCTTACTGACTATGTTTGGAACCATTCCTTTGACACTAGTTATAGATTCCGATGCTTCACTTCAGGTTTATTGTATCACTCTGACCTTCTTATTGACGATTAAACACAGATATTGCATCGGAATTAAATAGAAAAGGCACAATGCAGACTTAAGTACAAGCGGACTGACTCTTCTTACTGAATATATTTTGAACCATTCCTGTGACACTAGTTATAGATTCCGATGCTCCACTTCAGGTTTACAATATCGCTCTGACCTTCGTACTGACGATGACACACAGAAATTGCATCGGAATTAAATAGAAAAGGCACAATGCCGACTTAAGTACAAGAATACTGACTCTTCTTACTGTCTAAGGTTTGAACCATTCCTGTGACACTAGTTATAGATTCCGATGCTTCACTTCAGGTTTACTGTATCCCTCTGACCTTCTTATTGACGATGAAACTCAGAAATTGCATCGGAATTAAATAGAAAGGGCATATTGCCGACTTAAGTACAAGAAGACTGACTCTTCTTACTGTCTACGATTAGAACCATTCGTGTGACGCTAGTTACAGAATCCGATGCTTCACTTCAGGTTTACTGTATCCCTCTGACCATCTTAATGACGATAAAACACAGAAATTGCATCGGTATTAAATACAAAAGGCACAATGCCGACTTAAGTACAAGAAGACTGACTCTTCTTACTGTCTATGTTTTGAACCATTCCGGCGACACTAGTTATAGATTTCGATGATTCACTTCAGGTTTACTGTTTCCTTGGACCTTCGTATTGACGATGAAACACAGAAATTGCATCGGAATTAAATAGAAATGGCACAATGCCGACTTAAGTACAAGAAGACTGACTCTTCTTACCGTCTATGATTTGAACCATTCCAGCGACACTAGTTATAGATTTCGATGATTCACTTCAGGTTTACTGTTTCCTTGGACCTTCGTATTGACGATGAAACACAGAAATTGCATCGGAATTAAATAGAAAAAGTACAGTGCCGACTTAAGTACAGGAAGACTGACTCTTCCTACTGTCTATGCTTTGAACCATTCCTGTGACACTAGTTGTAGATTCCGATGCTTCACTTCAGGTTTACTGTATCCCTCTGACCTTCTTATTGACGATGAAACACAGAAATTGCATCGGAATTAAATACAAAAGGCACAACGGTGACATAAGTACAAGAAGACTGACTCTTCTCACTGTCTGTGTTTTTAACCATTCCTGTGACGTTAGATACAGATTCCGATGCTTCACTTCAGGTTTACTGCATCCCACTGACCTTCTTATTGACGATGAAACACAGAAATTGCATAGGAATTAAATACAAAAGGCACAATGTCGACTTAAGTTCAAGAAGACTGACTCTTCTTACTGACTATGTTTTGAACCATTCCTGTGACACTAGTTATAGATTCCGGAGATTCACTTCAGGTTTACTGTAACCCTTGGACCATCTTATTGACGATGAAACACAGAATTTTCATCAGAATTAAACAGAATATGCACAATGCCGACTTAAGTACAAGAAGACAGACTCTTCATACTGACTATGATTGGAACCATTCCTGTGACTCTATTTACAGATTCCGATGCTTCACTTCAGGTTTAATGTATCCCTCTGACCTTCTTATTGACGATGAAACACAGAAATTGCTTCGGAATTAAATAGAAACGCCAAATTGCCGACTTAAGTACATGAAGACTGACTCTTCTTACTGATTGCTTTGAACCATTCCTGTGACACTAGTTATAGATTCCGATGCTTCACTTCAGGTTTACTGTATTCCTCCGACCTTCTTATTGGCGATGAAACACAGAAATTGCATCGGAATTATATACGAATGGCACAATGCCGACTTAAGAACGAGAAGACTGACTCTTCTTACTTACTATGTTTGGAACCATTCCTGTGACACTAGTTATAGATTCCGATACTTCATTTCACGTTTACTCTATCCCTTGGACCTCCTTATTTACGATGAAACACAGAAAGTGCAACGGAATTAAATAGAAAATGCACAATGCCGAATTAAGTACAAGAAGACTGACTGTTCCTACTGTCTATGTTTTGAACCATTCCTGTGACTCTAGTTACAGATTCCGATGCTTCACTTCAGGTTTTCTGTATCCCTCTAACCATCTTAATGACGATGAAACACAGAAATTGCATCGGAATTAAATACAAAAGGGACAATGCCGACTTACGTACAAGAAGACAGACTCTTCTTACTGACTATGTTTGGAACCATTCCTGTGACACTAGTTGTAGATTCCGAAGCTTCACTTCAGGTTTATTGTATCACTCTGACCCTCTTATTGACGATTAAACACAGATATTGCATCGGAATTAAATAGAAAAGGCACAATGCCGACTTAAGTACAAGAGGACTGACTCTTCTTACTGAATATGTTCTGAACCATTCCTGTGACACTAGTTATAGATTCCGATGCTCCACTTCCGGTTTACTGTATCGCTCTGACCTTCTTACTGACGATGTAACACAGAAATTGCATCGGAATTAAATAGAAAAGGCAAAATGCCGACTTAAGTACAAGAATACTGACTCTTCTTACTGTCTATGGTTTGAACCAATCCTGTGACACTAGTTATAGATTCCGATGCTTCACTTCAGGTTTACCATATCCATCTGACCTTCTTATTGACGATGAATTTCAGAAATTGCATCCGAATTAAATAGAAAAGGCACAATGCCGACTTAAGTACAAGAAGACTGACTCTTCTTACTGTCTATGTTTTGAACCATTCCTGTGACGCTAGTTACAGATTCCGATGCTTCACTTCAGGTTTACTGTATCCCTCTGACCATCTTAATGACGATGAAACACAGAAATTGCATCGGAATTAAATACAAAAGACACAATGTCGACTTAAGTACAAGAAGACTGACTCTTCTTACTGACTATGTTTCGAACCATTCCTGTGACACTAGTTATAGATTCCGATGATTCACTTCAGGTTTACTGTAACCCTTGGACCATCTTATTGACGATGAAACACAGAAATTGCATCGGAATTAAATAGAAAAGGCACAATGCCGACTTAAGTACAAGAAGACTGACTCTTCTTACTGACTATGTTTGGAACCATTCCTGTGACACTAGTTACAGATTCCGATGCTTCACTTCAGGTTTACTGTATCCCTCTGACCTTCTTACAGACGATGAAACACAGAAATTGCATCGCAATTAAATAGAAACGGCACAATGCCGACTTAAGTACAAGAAGACTGACTCTTCTTTCTGACTATGATTTGAACCATTCCTGTGACACTAGTTACAGATTCCGATGCTTCACTTCAGGTTTACTGTATCCCTCTGACCTTCTTACAGACGATGAAACACAGAAATTGCATCGCAATTAAATAGAAACGGCACAATGCCGACTTAAGTACAAGAAGACTGACTCTTCTTACTGTCTATGATTTGAACCATTCCAGCGACACTAGTTATAGATTTCGATGATTCACTTCAGGTTTACTGTTTCCTTGGACCTTCGTATTGACGATGAAACACAGAAATTGCATCGGAATTAAATAGAAATGGCACAATGCCGACTTAAGTACAAGAAGACTGACTCTTCTTACTGACTATGTTTGGAACCATTCCTGTGACACTAGTTATAGAATCCGATGCTTCACTTCAAGTTTACTATATCGCTCTGACCTTCGTATTGACGATGAAACACAGAAATTGCATCGGAATTAAATAGAAAAGGCACAATGCCGACTTAAGTACAAGAATACTGACTCTTCTTACTGTCCAAGGTTTGAACCATTCCTGTGACACTAGTTATAGATTCCGATGCTTTACTTCAAGTTTACTGTATCCTTCTGACCTTCTTATTGACGATGAAACTCAGAAATTGCATCGGAATTAAATAGAAAACGGAAAATGCCGACTTAAGTACAAGAAGACTGACTCTTCCTACTGTCTATGCTTTGAACCATTCCTGTGAGACTAGTTGTAGATTCCGATGCCTCACTTCAGGTTTACTGTATCCCTCTGACCTTCTTATTGACGATGAAACACAGAAATTGCATCGGTATTAAATACAAAACGCACAATGCCGACTTAAGTACAAGAAGACTGACTCTCCCTACTGTTTATACTTTGAACCATTACTGTGACACTAGTTGTAGATTCCGATGCCTCACTTCAGTTTTACTTTATCCCTCTGACCTTCTTATTGACGATGAAACACAGAAATTGCATCGGTATTAAATACAAAAGGCACAATGTCGACTTAAGTACAAGAAGACTGACTCTTCTTACTGTCTATGGTTTGAACCATTCCAGCGACACTAGTTATAGATTTCGATGATTCACTTCAGGTTTACTGTTTCCTTGGACCTTCGTATTGACGATGAAACACAGAAATTGCATCGGAATTAAATAGAAAAGGCACAATGCCGACTTAAGTACAAGAAGACTGACTCTTCTTACTGACTATGTTTGGAACCATTCCTTTGACACTAGTTATAGATTCCGATGCTTCACTTCAGCTTTATTGTATCACTCTGACCTTCTTATTGACGATTACACACAGATATTGCATCGGAATTAAATAGAAAAGGCACAATGCAGACTTAAGTACAAGAGGACTGACTCTTCTTACTGAATATGTTTTGAACCATTCCTGTGACACTAGTTATAGATTCCGATGCTCCACTTCAGGTTTACTATATCGCTCTGACCTTCGTACTGACGATGAAACACAGAAATTGCATCGGAATTAAATAGAAAAGGCACAATGCCGACATAAGTACAAGAATACTGACTCTTCTTACTGTCTAAGGTTTGAACCATTCCTGTGACACTAGTTATAGATTCCGATGGTTCACTTCAGGTTTACTGTATACTTCTGACCTTCTTATTGACGATGAAACTCAGAAATTTCATCGGAATTAAATAGAAAAGGCACAATGCCGACTTAAGTACAAGAAGACTAACTCTTCTTACTGTCTATGTTCTGAACCATTCTTGTGACGCTAGTTACAGATTCCGATGCTTCACTTCAGGTTTACTGTATCTCTCTCACCATCTTAATGACGATGAAACACAGAAATTGCATCGGAATTAAATAGAAAAAGTACAGTGCCGACTTAAGTACAGGAAGACTGACTCTTCCTACTGTCTATGCTTTGAACCATTCCTGTGACACTAGTTGTAGATTCCGATGCTTTACTTCAGGTTTACTGTATCCCTCTGACCTTCTTATTGACGATGAAACACAGAAATTGCATCGGAATTAAATACAAAAGGCACAACGGCGACATAAGTACAAGAAGACTGACTCTTCTCACTGTCTGTGTTTTTAACCATTCCTGTGACGTTAGATACAGATTCCGATGCTTCACTTCAGGTTTACTGCATCCCTCTGACCTTCTTATTGACGATGAAACTCAGAAATTTCACCGGAATTAAATAGAAAAGGCACAATGCCGACTTAAGTACAAGAAGACTGACTCTTCTTACTGTCTATGTTCTGAACCATTCTTGTGACGCTAGTTACAGATTCCGATGCTTCACTTCAGGTTTACTGTATCCCTCTCACCATCTTAATGACGATGAAACACAGAAATTGCATCGGTATTAAATTCAAAATGCACAATGCCGACTTTAGTACAAGCAGACTGACTCTTCCTACTGTCTATGTTTTGAACCATTCCTGTGACTCTAGTTACAGATTCCGATGCTTCACTTCAGGTTTTCTGTATCCTTCTGACCTTCTTATTGACGATGAAACACCGACATTGCATCGGAATTAAATACAAAGGGCACATTGCCGACTTAAGTACAAGAATACTGACTCTTCTTACTGTCTATGGTTTGAACCAATCCTGTGACACTAGTTATAGATTCCGATGCTTCACTTCAGGTTTACTGTATCCATCTGACCTTCTTATTGACGACGAATTTCAGAAATTGCATCCGAATTGAATAGAAAAGGCACAATGCCGACTTAAGTACAAGAAGACTGACTCTTCTTACTGTCTATGTTTTGAACCATTCCTGTGACGCTAGTTACAGATTCCGATGCTTCACTTCAGGTTTACTGTATCCCTCTGACCATCTTAATGACGATGAAACACAGAAATTGCATCGGAATTAAATACAAAAGGCACAATGTCGACTTAAGTACAAGAAGACTGACTCTTCTTACTGACTATGTTTTGAACCATTCCTGTGACACTAGTTATAGATTCCGATGATTCACTTCAGGTTTACTGTAACCCTTGGACCATCTTATTGACGATGAAACACAGAAATTGCATCGGAATTAAATAGAAAAGGCACAATGCCGACTTAAGTACAAGAAGACTGACTCTTCTTACTGACTATGTTTGGAACCATTCCTGTGACACTAGTTACAGATTCCGATGCTTCACTTCAGGTTTACTGTATCCCTCTGACCTTCTTACAGACGATGAAACACAGAAATTGCATCGCAATTAAATAGAAACGGCACAATGCCGACTTAAGTACAAGAAGACTGACTCTTCTTTCTGACTATGTTTTGAACCATTCCTGTGACACTAGTTACAGATTCCGATGCTTCACTTCAGGTTTACTGTATCCCTCTGACCTTCTTACAGACGATGAAACACAGAAATTGCATCGCAATTAAATAGAAACGGCACAATGCCGACTTAAGTACAAGAAGACTGACTCTTCTTACTGACTATGTTTGGAACCATTCCTGTGACACTAGTTATAGAATCCGATGCTTCACTTCAGGTTTACTATATCGCTCTGACCTTCGTATTGACGATGAAACACAGAAATTGCATCGGAATTAAATAGAAAAGGCACAATGCCGACTTAAGTACAAGAATACTGACTCTTCTTACTGTCTAAGGTTTGAACCATTCCTGTGACACTAGTTATAGATTCCGATGCTTCACTTCAAGTTTACTGTATCCTTCTGACCTTCTTACTGACGATGAAACTCAGAAATTGCATCGGAATTAAATATATAAGGCACAATGCGGACTTAAGTACAAGAAGACTGACTCTTCTTACTGTCAATGTTTTGAACCATTCTTGTGACGCTAGTTACAGATTCCGATGCTTCACTTCAGGTTTACTGCATCCCTCTGACCTTCTTATTGACGATGAAACACAGAAATTGCATCGGAATTAAATAGAGAAGGCACAATGCCGACTTAAGTACAAGAAGACTCACTCTTCCTACTGTCTATGCTTTGAACCATTGCTGTGACACTAGTTGTAGATTCTGATGCTTCACTTCAGGTTTACGGTATCCCTCTGACCTTCTAATTGACGATGAACACAGAAATTACATCGTAATTAAATACAAAAGTCACAATGGCGACTTAAGTACAAGAAGACTGACTCTTCTCACTGTCTGTGTTTTTAACCATTCCTGTGACGTTAGATACAGATTCCGATGCTTCCCTTCAGGTTTACTGCATCCCTCTGACCTTCTTATTGACGATGAAATACAGAAATTGTATCGGAATTAAATACAAAAGGCACAAAGTCGACTTAAGTACAAGAAGAATGACTCTTCTTACTGACTATGTTTTGAACCATTCCTGTGACTCTAGTTACAGATTCCGATGCTTCACTTCAGGTTTTCTGTATCCTTCTGACCTTCTTATTGACGATGAAACACCGACATTGCATCGGAAGTAAATACAAAGGGCACATTGCCGACTTAAGTACAAGAATACTGACTCTTCTTACTGTCTATGGTTTGAACCAATCCTGTGACACTAGTTATAGATTCCGATGCTTCACTTCAGGTTTACTGTATCCATCTGACCTTCTTATTGACGACGAATTTCAGAAATTGCATCCGAATTGAATAGAAAAGGCACAATGCCGACTTAAGTACAAGAAGACTGACTCTTCTTACTGTCTATGTTTTGAACCATTCCTGTGACGCTAGTTACAGATTCCGATGCTTCACTTCAGGTTTACTGTATCCCTCTGACCATCTTAATGACGATGAAACACAGAAATTGCATCGGAATTAAATACAAAAGGCACAATGTCGACTTAAGTACAAGAAGACTGACTCTTCTTACTGACTATGTTTTGAACCATTCCTGTGACACTAGTTATAGATTCCGATGATTCACTTCAGGTTTACTGTAACCCTTGGACCATCTTATTGACGATGAAACACAGAAATTGCATCGGAATTAAATAGAAAAGGCACAATGCCGACTTAAGTACAAGAAGACTGACTCTTCTTACTGACTATGTTTGGAACCATTCCTGTGACACTAGTTACAGATTCCGATGCTTCACTTCAGGTTTACTGTATCCCTCTGACCTTCTTACAGACGATGAAACACAGAAATTGCATCGCAATTAAATAGAAACGCCACAATGCCGACTTAAGTACAAGAAGACTGACTCTTCTTTCTGACTATGTTTTGAACCATTCCTGTGACACTAGTTACAGATTCCGATGCTTCACTTCAGGTTTACTGTATCCCTCTGACCTTCTTACAGACGATGAAACACAGAAATTGCATCGCAATTAAATAGAAACGGCACAATGCCGACTTAAGTACAAGAAGACTGACTCTTCTTACTGACTATGTTTGGAAC
The DNA here is from genome assembly GCF_021461385.2 of Schistocerca piceifrons. Classification (NCBI taxonomy): domain Eukaryota; kingdom Metazoa; phylum Arthropoda; class Insecta; order Orthoptera; family Acrididae; genus Schistocerca; species Schistocerca piceifrons. The sequence continues at coordinate 60,045 of NW_025727399.1, read as the reverse complement.
CATTCCTGTGACACTAGTTATAGAATCCGATGCTTCACTTCAGGTTTACTATATCGCTCTGACCTTCGTATTGACGATGAAACACAGAAATTGCATCGGAATTAAATAGAAAAGGCACAATGCCGACTTAAGTACAAGAATACTGACTCTTCTTACTGTCTAAGGTTTGAACCATTCCTGTGACACTAGTTATAGATTCCGATGCTTCACTTCAAGTTTACTGTATCCTTCTGACCTTCTTACTGACGATGAAACTCAGAAATTGCATCGGAATTAAATATATAAGGCACAATGCGGACTTAAGTACAAGAAGACTGACTCTTCTTACTGTCAATGTTTTGAACCATTCTTGTGACGCTAGTTACAGATTCCGATGCTTCACTTCAGGTTTACTGCATCCCTCTGACCTTCTTATTGACGATGAAACACAGAAATTGCATCGGAATTAAATAGAGAAGGCACAATGCCGACTTAAGTACAAGAAGACTCACTCTTCCTACTGTCTATGCTTTGAACCATTGCTGTGACACTAGTTGTAGATTCTGATGCTTCACTTCAGGTTTACGGTATCCCTCTGACCTTCTAATTGACGATGAACACAGAAATTACATCGTAATTAAATACAAAAGTCACAATGGCGACTTAAGTACAAGAAGACTGACTCTTCTCACTGTCTGTGTTTTTAACCATTCCTGTGACGTTAGATACAGATTCCGATGCTTCCCTTCAGGTTTACTGCATCCCTCTGACCTTCTTATTGACGATGAAATACAGAAATTGTATCGGAATTAAATACAAAAGGCACAAAGTCGACTTAAGTACAAGAAGAGAATGACTCTTCTTACTGACTATGTTTTGAACCATTCCTGTGACACTAGTTATGGATTCCGGAGATTCACTTCAGGTTTACTCTAACCCTTGGACCATCTTATTGACGATGAAAGACAGAAATTTCATCCGGAATTAAATAGAAAAGGCACAATGCCGACTTAAGTACAAGAAGACTGACTCTTCATACTGACTATGATTGGAACCATTCCTGTGACACTAGTTACAGATTCCGATGCTTCACTTCAAGTTTACTGTATCCTCTGACCTTCTTATAGACGATGAAACTCAGAAATTGCATCGGAATTAAATAGAAAGGGCATATTGCCGACTTAAGTACAAGAAGACTGACTCTTCTTACTGTCTACGTTTAGAACCATTCGTGTGACGCTAGTTACAGAATCCGATGCTTCACTTCAGGTTTACTGTATCCCTCTGACCATCTTAATGACGATGAAACACAGAAATTGCATCGGTATTAAATACAAAAGGCACAATGCCGACATAAGTACAAGAAGACTGACTCTTCCTACTGTCTATGTTTTGAACCATTCCAGCGACACTAGTTATAGATTTCGATGATTCACTTCAGGTTTTACTGTTTCCTTGGACCTTCGTATTGACGATGAAACACAGAAATTGCATCGAATTAAATAGAAAAGGCAAAATGCCGACTTAAGTACAAGAAGACTGACTCTTCCTACTGTCTATGCTATGAACCATTCCTGTGAGACTAGTTGTAGATTCCGATTGCCTCACTTCAGGTTTACTGTATCCTCTGACCTTCTTATTGACGATGAAACACAGAAATTGCATCGGTATTAAATACAAAACGCACAATGCCGACTTAAGTACAAGAAGACTGACTCTTTTTACTGTCTATGATTTGAACCATTCAAGCGACACTAGTTATAGATTTCGATGATTCACTTCAGGTTTACTGTTTCCTTGGACCTTCGTAATGACGATGAAACACAGAAATTGCATCGGAATTAAATAGAAATGGCACAATGCCGACTTAAGTACAAGAAGACTGACTCTTCTTACTGACTATGTTTGGAACCATTCCTGTGACACTAGTTATAGATTCCGATGCTTCACTTCAGGTTTACTATATCAGCTCTGACCTTCGTATTGACGATGAAACACAGAAATTGCATCGGAATTAAATAGAGAAGGCACAATGCCGACTTAAGTACAAGAATACTGACTCTTCTTACTGTCTAAGGTTTCAACCATTCCTGTGACACTAGTTATAGATTCCGATGCTTCACTTCAGGTTTACTGTATACTTCTGACCTTCTTATTGACGATGAAACTCAGAATTTGATCGGAATTAAATAGAAAAGGCACAATGCCGACTTAAGTACAAGAAGACTGACTCTTCTTACTGTCTATGTTTTGAACCATTCTTGTGACGCTAGTTACAGATTCCGATGCTTCACTTCAGGTTTACTGCATCCCTCTGACCTTCTTATTGACGATGAAACACAGAAATTGCATCGGAATTTCCCAAATGCTCAATGTCGACTTAAGTACAAGAAGACTGACCCTTCTTACTGACTATGTTTTGAACCATTCCTGTGACACTAGTTATGGATTCCGGAGATTCACTTCAGGTTTACTGTAACCCTTGGACCATCTTATTGATGATGAAAGACAGAAATTTCATCGGAATTAAATAGAAAAGGCACAATGCCGACTTATGTACAAGAAGACTGACTCTTCATACTGACTATGATTGGAACCATTCCTGTGACACTCTTTACAGATTCCGATGCTTCACTTCAGGTTTACTGTATCCTCTGACCTTCTTATTGACGATGAAACTCAGAAATTGCATCGGAATTAATAGAAAGGGCACATTGCCGACTTAAGTACAAGAAGACTGACTCTTCTTACTGTCTACGTTTAGAACCATTCGTGTGACGCTAGGTACAGAATCCGATGCTTCACTTCAGGTTTACTGTATCCCTCTGACCATCTTAATGACGATGAAACACAGAAATTGCATCAGAATTAAATAGAAAAGGCACAAAGTCGACTTAAGTACAAGAAGACTGCCTCTTCCTACTGTCTATGCTTTGAACCATTCCTGTGACCCCTAGTTGTTGATTCCGATGCTTCACATCAGGTTTACTGTATCCCTCTGACCTTCTTATTGACGATGGAACACAGAAATTGCATCGGTATTAAATACAAAAGGCACATTGCCGACTTAAGTACATGAAGACTGACTCTTCTCACTGATTGCTTTGAACATTCCTGTGACACTAGTTATAGATTCCGATGCTTCACTTCAGGTTTACTGTATCCCTCCGACCTTCTTATTGGCGATGAAACACAGAAATTGCATCGGAATTATATACAAATGGCACAATGCCGACTTAAGAACGAGAAGACTGACTCTCCTTACTGTCTATGATTTGAACCGTTCCTGTGACACTAGTTATAGATTCCGATGCTTCACTTCAGGTTTACTGTATCCCTCTGACCTTCTTACTGACGATGAAACACAGAAATTGCATCGGTATTAAATTCAAAATGCACAATGCCGACTTTAGTACAAGAAGACTGACTCTTCCTACTGTCTATGTTTTGAACCATTCCTGTGACTCTAGTTACAGATTCCGATGCTTCACTTCAGGTTTTCTGTATCCTTCTGACCTTCTTATTGACGATGAAACACCGAAATTGCATCGGAATTAAATACAAAGGGCACATTGCCGACTTAAGTACAAGAATACTGACTCTTCTTACTGTCTATGGTTTGAACCAATCCTGTGACACTAGTTATAGATTCCGATGCTTCACTTCAGGTTTACTGTATCCATCTGACCTTCTTATTGACGACGAATTTCAGAAATTGCATCCGAATTGAATAGAAAAGGCACAATGCCGACTTAAGTACAAGAAGACTGACTCTTCTTACTGTCTATGTTTTGAACCATTCCTGTGACGCTAGTTACAGATTCCGATGCTTCACTTCAGGTTTACTGTATCCCTCTGACCATCTTAATGACGATGAAACACAGAAATTGCATCGGAATTAAATACAAAAGGCACAATGTCGACTTAAGTACAAGAAGACTGACTCTTCTTACTGACTATGTTTTGAACCATTCCTGTGACACTAGTTATAGATTCCGATGATTCACTTCAGGTTTACTGTAACCCTTGGACCATCTTATTGACGATGAAACACAGAAATTGCATCGGAATTAAATAGAAAAGGCACAATGCCGACTTAAGTACAAGAAGACTGACTCTTCTTACTGACTATGTTTGGAACCATTCCTGTGACACTAGTTACAGATTCCGATGCTTCACTTCAGGTTTACTGTATCCCTCTGACCTTCCTACAGACGATGAAACACAGAAATTGCATCGCAATTAAATAGAAACGGCACAATGCCGACTTAAGTACAAGAAGACTGACTCTTCTTTCTGACTATGTTTTTGAACCATTCCTGTGACACTAGTTACAGATTCCGATGCTTCACTTCAGGTTTACTGTATCCCTCTGACCTTCTTACAGACGATGAAACACAGAAATTGCATCGCAATTAAATAGAAACGGCACAATGCCGACTTAAGTACAAGAAGACTGACTCTTCTTACTGTCTATGATTTGAACCATTCCAGCGACACTAGTTATAGATTTCGATGATTCACTTTAGGTTTTACTGTTTCCTTGGACCTTCGTATTGACGATGAAACACAGAAATTGCATCGGAATTAAATAGAAATGGCAACAATGCCGACTTAAGTACAAGAAGACTGACTCTTCTTACTGACTATGTTTGGAACCATTCCTGTGACACTAGTTATAGAATCCGATGCTTCACTTCAGGTTTACTATATCGCTCTGACCTTCGTATTGACGATGAAACACAGAAATTGCATCGGAATTAAATAGAAAAGGCACAATGCCGACTGAAGTACAAGAATACTGACTCTTCTTACTGTCTAAGGTTTGAACCATTCCTGTGACACTAGTTATAGATTCCGATGCTTCACTTCAAGTTTACTGTATCCTTCTGACCTTCTACTGACGATGAAACTCAGAAATTGCATCGGAATTAAGTAGATAAAGCACAATGCCACTTAAGTACAAGAAGACTGACTCTTCTTACTGTCAATGTTTTGAACCATTCTTGTGACGCTAGTTACAGATTCCGATGCTTCACTTCAGGTTTACTGCATCCCTCTGACCTTCTTATTGACGATGAAACACAGAAATTGCATCGGAATTTCCCAAATGCACAATGTCGACTTAAGTACAAGAAGACTGACTCTTCATACTGACTATGTTTTGAACCATTCCTGTGACACTAGTTATGGATTCCGGAGATTCACTTCAGGTTTACTCTAACCCTTCTACCATCTTATTGACGATGAAAGACAGAAATTTCATCGGAATTAAATAGAAAAGGCACAATGCAGACTTAAGTACAAGAAGACTGACTCTTCATACTGACTATGATTGGAACCATTCCTGTGACACTAGTTACAGATTCCGATGCTTCACTTCAAGTTTACTGTATCCTCTGACCTTCTTATAGACGATGAAACTCAGAAATTGCATCGGAATTAAATAGAAAGGGCATATTGCCGACTTAAGTACAAGAAGACTGACTCTTCTTACTGTCTACGTTTAGAACCATTCGTGTGACGCTAGTTACAGAATCCGATGCTTCACTTCAGGTTTACTGTATCCCTCTGACCATCTTAATGACGATGAAACACAGAAATTGCATCGGTATTAAATACAAAAGGCACAATGCCGACATAAGTACAAGAAGACTGACTCTTCCTACTGTCTATGTTTTGAACCATTCCAGCGACACTAGTTATAGATTTCGATGATTCACTTCAGGTTTACTGTTTCCTTGGACCTTCGTATTGACGATGAAACACAGAAATTGCATCGGAATTAAATAGAAATGGCACAATGCCGACTTAAGTACAAGAAGACTGACTCTTCTTACTGTCTATGATTTGAACCATTCCAGCGACACTAGTTATAGATTTCGATGATTCACTTCAGGTTTACTGTTTCCTTGGACCTTCGTATTGACGATGAAACACAGAAATTGCATCGGAATTAAATAGAAAAGGCAAAATGCCGACTTAAGTACAAGAAGACTGACTCTTCCTACTGTCTATGCTTTGAACCATTCCTGTGAGACTAGTTGTAGATTCCGATGCCTCACTTCAGGTTTACTGTATCCCTCTGACCTTCTTATTGACGGTGAAACACAGAAATTGCATCGGTATTAAATACAAAACGCACAATGCCGACTTAAGTACAAGAAGACTGACTCTTTTTACTGTCTATGATTTGAACCATTCCAGCGACACTAGTTATAGATTTCGATGATTCACTTCAGGTTTACTGTTTCCTTGGACCTTCGTAGTGACGATGAAACACAGAAATTGCATCGGAATTAAATAGAAATGGCACAATGCCGACTTAAGTACAAGAAGACTGACTCTTCTTACTGACTATGTTTGGAACCATTCCTGTGACACTAGTTATAGATTCCGATGCTTCACTTCAGGTTTACTATATCGCTCTGACCTTCGTATTGACGATGAAACACAGAAATTGCATCGGAATTAAATAGAGAAGGCACAATGCCGACTTAAGTACAAGAATACTGACTCTTCTTACTGTCTAAGGTTTCAACCATTCCTGTGACACTAGTTATAGATTCCGATGCTTCACTTCAGGTTTACTGTATACTTCTGACCTTCTTATTGACGATGAAACTCAGAAATTTGATCGGAATTAAATAGAAAAGGCACAATGCCGACTTAAGTACAAGAAGACTGACTCTTCTTACTGTCTATGTTTTGAACCATTCTTGTGACGCTAGTTACAGATTCCGATGCTTCACTTCAGGTTTACTGCATCCCTCTGACCTTCTTATTGACGATGAAACACAGAAATTGCATCAGAATTAAATAGAAAAGGCACAAAGTCGACTTAAGTACAAGAAGACTGCCTCTTCCTACTGTCTATGCTTTGAACCATTCCTGTGACCCTAGTTGTTGATTCCGATGCTTCACTTCAGGTTTACTGTATCCCTCTGACCTTCTTATTGACGATGGAACACAGAAATTGCATCGGTATTAAATACAAAAGGCACAATGCCGACTTAAGTACAAGAAGACTGACCCGTCTTACTGTCTATGTTTTGAACCATTCCTGTGACACTAGTTATAGATTCCGATGCTTCACTTCAGGTATGCTGTATCCCTCTGACCTTCTTATTGACGATAAAACACATAAATTGCATCGGAATTAAATACAAAAGGCACAATGGCGACTTAAGTACAAGAAGACTGACTCTTCATACTGACTATGATTGGAACCATTCCTGTGACACTAGTTACAGATTCCGATGCTTCACTTCAGGTTTACTGTATCCCTCTGACCTTCTTATTGACGATGAAACTCAGAAATTGCATCGGAATTAAATAGAAAGGGCACATTGCCGACTTAAGTACAAGAAGACTGACTCTTCTTACTGTCTACGTTTAGAACCATTCGTGTGACGCTAGTTACAGAATCCGATGCTTCACTTCAGGTTTACTGTATCCCTCTGACCATCTTAATGACGATGAAACACAGAAATTGCATCAGAATTAAATAGAAAAGGCACAAAGTCGACTTAAGTACAAGAAGACTGCCTCTTCCTACTGTCTATGCTTTGAACCATTCCTGTGACCCTAGTTGTTGATTCCGATGCTTCACTTCAGGTTTACTGTATCCCTCTGACCTTCTTATTGACGATGGAACACAGAAATTGCATCGGTATTAAATACAAAAGGCACATTGCCGACTTAAGTACAAGAAGACTGACTCTTCTTACTGTCTATGATTTGAACCATTCCTGCGGCACTAGTTATAGATTTCGATGATTCACTTCAGGTTTACTGTTTCTATGGACCTTCGAACTGACGATGAAACACAGAAATTGCATCGGAATTAAATAGAAAAGGCACAATGCCGACTTAAGTACAAGAAGACTGACTCTTCTTACTGACTATGTTGGGAACAATTCCTGTGACACTAGTTATAGATCGTATTGACGATGAAACTCAGAAATTGCATCGGAATTAAATAGAAAAGGCACATTGCCGACTTAAGTGCAAGAAGACTGACTCTTCTCACTGTCTACGTTTTGAACCATTCCTGTGACGCTAGTTACAGATTCCGATGCTTCACTTCAGATTTACTGTATCCCTCTGACCATCTTAATGACGATGAAACACAGAAATTGCATCGGTATTAAATACAAAAGGCACAATGCCGACTTAAGTACAAGAAGACTGAATCTTCTTACTGTCTATGTTTTGAACCATTCCTGTGACACTAGTTATAGATTCCGATGCTTCACTTCAGGTATGCTGTATCCCTCTGACCTTCTTATTGACGATAAAACACATAAATTGCATCGGAATTAAATACAAAAGGCACAATGGCGACTTAAGTACAAGAAGACTGACTCTTCTTACTGTCTATGTTTTGAACCATTCCTGTGACGCTAGTTACAGATTCCGATGCTTCACTTCAGGTTTACTGTATCCCTCTGACCATCTTAATGACGATGAAACACAGATATTGCATCGGAATTAAATAGAAAAGGCACAATGCCGACTTAAGTACAAGAGGACTGACTCTTTTTACTGAATATGTTTTGAACCATTCCTGTGACACTAGTTATAGATTCTGATGCTCCACTTCAGGTTTACTGTATCGCTCTGACCTTCTTACTGACGATGTAACACAGAAATTGCATCGGAATTAAATAGAAAAGGCAAAATGCCGACTTAAGTACAAGAATACTGACTCTTCTTACTGTCTATGGTTTGAACCAATCCTGTGACACTAGTTATAGATTCCGATGCTTCACTTCAGGTTTACTGTATCCATCTGACCTTCTTATTGACGATGAATTTCAGAAATTGCATCCGAATTAAATAGAAAAGGCACAATGCCGACTTAAGTACAAGAAGACTGACTCTTCTTACTGTCTATGTTTTGAACCATTCCTGTGACGCTAGTTACAGATTCCGATGCTTCACTTCAGGTTTACTGTATCCCTCTGACCATCTTAATGACGATGAAACACAGAAATTGCATCGGAATTAAATACAAAAGGCACAATGTCGACTTAAGTACAAGAAGACTGACTCTTCTTACTGACTATGTTTTGACCATTCCTGTGACACTAGTTATAGATTCCGATGATTCACTTCAGGTTTACTGTAACCCTTGGACCATCTTATTGACGATGAAACACAGAAATTGCATCGGAATGAAATAGAAAAGGCACAATGCCGACTTAAGTACAAGAAGACTGACTCTTCTTACTGACTATGTTTGGAACCATTCCTGTGACACTAGTTACAGATTCCGATGCTTCACTTCAGGTTTACTGTATCCCTCTGACCTTCTTACAGACGATGAAACACAGAAATTGCATCGCAATTAAATAGAAACGGCACAATGCCGACTTAAGTACAAGAAGACTGACTCTTCTTTCTGACTATGTTTTGAACCATTCCTGTGACACTAGTTACAGATTCCGATGCTTCACTTCAGGTTAACTGTATCCCTCTGACCTTCTTACAGACGATGAAACACAGAAATTGCATCGCAATTAAATAGAAACGGCACAATGCCGACTTAAGTACAAGAAGACTGACTCTTCTTACTGTCTATGATTTGAACCATTCCAGCGACACTAGTTATAGTTTTCGATGATTCACTTTAGGTTTACTGTTTCCTTGGACCTTCGTATTGACGATGAAACACAGAAATTGCATCGGAATTAAATAGAAATGGCACAATGCCGACTTAAGTACAAGAAGACTGACTCTTCTTACTGACTATGTTTGGAACCATTCCTGTGACACTAGTTATAGAATCCGATGCTTCACTTCAGGTTTACTATATCGCTCTGACCTTCGTATTGACGATGAAACACAGAAATTGCATCGGAATTAAATAGAAAAGGCAGAATGCCGACTTAAGTACAAGAAGACTGACTCTTCTTACTGTCAATGTTTTGAACCATTCTTGTGACGCTAGTTACAGATTCCGATGCTTCACTTCAGGTTTACTGCATCCCTCTGACCTTCTTATTGACGATGAAACACAGAAATTGCATCGGAATTTCCCAAATGCACAATGTCGACTTAAGTACAAGAAGACTGACTCTTCTTACTGACTATGTTTTGAACCATTCCTGTGACACTAGTTATGGATTCCGGATATTCACTTCAGGTTTACTCTAACCCTTGGACCATCTTATTGACGATGAAAGACAGAAATTTCATCGGAATTAAATAGAAAAGGCACAATGCCGACTTAAGTACAAGAAGACTGACTCTTCTTACTGTCAATGTTTTGAACCATTCTTGTGACGCTAGTTACAGATTCCGATGCTTCACTTCAGGTTTACTGCATCCCTCTGACCTTCTTATTGACGATGAAACACAGAAATTGCATCGGAATTTCCCAAATGCACAATGTCGACTTAAGTACAAGAAGACTGACTCTTCTTACTGACTATGTTTTGAACCATTCCTGTGACACTAGTTATGGATTCCGGATATTCACTTCAGGTTTACTCTAACCCTTGGACCATCTTATTGACGATGAAAGACAGAAATTTCATCGGAATTAAATAGAAAAGGCACAATGCCGACTTAAGTACAAGAAGACTGACTCTTCATACTGACTATGATTGGAACCATTCCTGTGACACTAGTTACAGATTCCGATGCTTCACTTCAAGTTTACTGTATCCCTCTGACCTTCTTATTGACGATGAAACTCAGAAATTGCATCTGAATTAAATAGAAAGGGCATATTGCCGACTTAAGTACAAGAAGACTGACTCTTCTTACTGTCTACGTTTAGAACCTTACGTGTGACGCTAGTTACAGAATCCGATGCATCACTTCAGGTTTACTGTATCCCTCTGACCATCTTAATGACGATGAAACACAGAAATTGCATCGGTATTAAATACAAAAGGCACAATGCCGACATAAGTACAAGAAGACTGACTCTTCTTACTGTCTATGTTTTGAACCATTCCACCGACACATGTTATAGATTTCGATGATTCACTTCAGGTTTACTGTTTCCTTGGACCTTCGTATTGACGATGAAACACAGAAATTGCATCGGAATTAAATAGAAATGGCACAATGCCGACTTAAGTACAAGAAGACTGACTCTTCTTACTGTCTATGATTTGAACCATTCCAGCGACACTAGTTATAGATTTCGATGATTCACTTCAGGTTTACTGTTTCCTTGGACCTTCGTATTAACGATGAAACACAGAAATTGCTTCGGAATTAAATAGAAAAGGCAAAATGCCGACTTAAGTACAAGAAGACTGACTCTTCCTACTGTCTATGCTTTGAACCATTCCTGTGAGACTAGTTGTAGATTCCGATGCCTCACTTCAGGTTTACTGTATCCCTCTGACCTTCTTATTGACGATGAAACACAGAAATTGCATCGGTATTAAATACAAAACGCACAATGCCGACTTAAGTACAAGAAGACTGACTCTTTTTACTGTCTATGATTTGAACCATTCCAGCGACACTAGTTATAGATTTCGATGATTCACTTCAGGTTTACTGTTTCCTTGGACCTTCGTAATGACGATGAAACACAGAAATTGCATCGGAATTAAATAGAAATGGCACAATGCCGACTTAAGTACAAGAAGACTGACTCTTCTTACTGACTATGTTTGGAACCATTCCTGTGACACTAGTTATAGATTCCGATGCTTCACTTCAGGTTTACTATATCGCTCTGACCTTCGTATTGACGATGAAACACAGAAATTGCATCGGAATTAAATAGAGAAGGCACAATGCCGACTTAAGTACAAGAATACTGACTCTTCTTACTGTCTAAGGTTTCAACCATTCCTGTGACACTAGTTATAGATTCCGATGCTTCACTTCAGGTTTACTGTATACTTCTGACCTTCTTATTGACGATGAAACTCAGAAATGTGGTCGGAATTAAATAGAAAAGGCACAATGCCGACTTAAGTACAAGAAGACTGACTCTTCTTACTGTCTATGTTTTGAACCATTCTTGTGACGCTAGTTACAGATTCCGATGCTTCACATCAGGTTTACTGCATCCCTCTGACCTTCTTATTGACGGTGAAACACAGAAATTGCATCGGAATTTCCCAAATGCACAATGTCGACTTAAGTACAAGAAGACTGGCCCTTCTTACTGACTATGTTTTGAACCATTCCTGTGACACTAGTTATGGATTCCGGAGATTCACTTCAGGTTTACTGTAACCCTTGGACCATCTTATTGACGATGAAAGACAGAAATTTCATCGGAATTAAATAGAAAAGGCACAATGCCGACTTATGTACAAGAAGACTGACTCTTCATACTGACTATGATTGGAACCATTCCTGTGACACTAGTTACAGATTCCGATGCTTCACTTCAGGTTTACTGTATCCCTCTGACCTTCTTATTGACGATGAAACTCAGAAATTGCATCGGAATTAAATAGAAAGGGCACATTGCCGACTTAAGTACAAGAAGACTGACTCTTCTTACTGTCTACGTTTAGAACCATTCGTGTGACGCTAGTTACAGAATCCGATGCTTCACTTCAGGTTTACTGTATCCCTCTGACCTTCATATCGACGATGGAACACAGAAATTGCATCGATATTAAATACAAAAGGCACAATGCCAACTTAAGTACAAGAAGGCTGACACGTCTTACTGTCTATGTTTTGAACCATTCCTGTGACACTAGTTATAGATTCCGATGCTTCACTGCAGGTTTGCTGTATCCCTCTGACCTTCTTATTGACGATAAAACACAGAAATTGCATGGGAATTAAATACAAAAGGCACAATGCCGACTTACGTACAAGAAGACTGACTCTTCTTACTGTCTATGATTTGAACCATTCCGTCGACACTAGTTATAGATTTCGATGATTTACTTCAGGTTTACTGTTTCCTTGGACCCTCGTATTGACGATGAAACACAGAAATTGCATCGGAATTAAATAGAAAAGGCACAATGCCGACTTAAGTACAAGAAGACAGACTCTTCTTACTGACTATGTTTGGAACCATTCCTGTGACACTAGTTATAGATTCCGATGCTTCACTTCAGGTTTATTGTATCACTCTGACCTTCTTATTGACGATTAAAATAAGATATTGCATCGGAATTAAATAGAAAAGGCACAATGCCGACTTAAGTACAAGAGGACTGACTCTTCTTACTGAATATATTTTGAACCATTCCTGTGACACTAGTTATATATTCCGATGCTCCACTTCAGGTATACTGTATCGCTCTAACCTTCTTACTGACGAGGTAACACAGAAATTGCATCGGAATTAAATAGAAAAGGCACAATGATGACTTAAGTACAAGAGTACTGACTGTTCTTACTGTCTATGGTTTGAACCATTCCTGTGACACTAGTTATAGTTTCCGTGCTTCACTTCAGGTATACTGTATCCCTCTGACCTTCTTACTGACGATGAATTTCAGAAATTGCATCGGAATTAAATAGAAAAGGCACAATGCCGACTTAAGTACAAGAAGACTGACTCTCCCTACTGTTTATACTTTGAACCATTACTGTGACACTAGTTGTAGATTCCGATGCCTCACTTCAGGTTTACTGTATCCCTCTGACCTTCTTATTGACGATGAAACACAGAAATTGCATCGCTATTAAATACAAAAGGCACAATGCCGACTTAAGTACAAGAAGACTGACTCTTCTTACTGTCTATGGTTTGAACCATTCCAGCGACACTAGTTATAGATTTCGATGATTCACTTCAGGTTTACTGTTTCCTTGGACCTTCGTATTGACGATGAAACACAGAAATTGCATCGGAATTAAATAGAAAAGGCACAATGCCGACTTAAGTACAAGAAGACTGACTCTTCTTACTGACTATGTTTGGAACCATTCCTTTGACACTAGTTATAGATTCCGATGCTTCACTTCAGGTTTATTGTATCACTCTGACCTTCTTATTGACGATTAAACACAGATATTGCATCGGAATTAAGTAGAAAAGGCACAATGCAGACTTAAGTACAAGAGGACTGACTCTTCTTACTGAATATGTTTTGAACCATTCCTGTGACACTAGTTATAGATTCCGATGCTCCACTTCAGGTTTACTATATCGCTCTGACCTTCGTACTGACGATGAAACACAGAAATTGCATCGGAATTAAATAGAAAAGGCACAATGCCGACTTAAGTACAAGAATACTGACTCTTCTTACTGTCTAAGGTTTGAACCAATCCTGTGACACTAGTTATAGATTCCGATGCTTCACTTCAGGTTTGCTGTATCCCTCTGACCTTCTTATTGACGATGAAACTCAGAAATTTCATCGGAATTAAATAGAAAAGGCACAATGCCGACTTAAGTACAAGAAGACTGACTCTTCTTACTGTCTATGTTTTGAACCATTCTTGTGACGCTAGTTACAGATTCCGATGCTTCACTTCAGGTTTACTGTATCCCTCTCACCATCTTCATGACGATGAAACACAGAAATTGCATCGGAATTAAATAGAAAAAGTACAGTGCCGACTTAAGTACAGGAAGACTGACTCTTCCTACTGTCTATGCTTTGAACCATTCCTGTGACACTAGTTGTAGATTCCGATGCTTCACTTCAGGTTTACTGTATCCCTCTGACCTTCTTATTGACGATGAAACACAGAAATTGCATCGGAATTAAGTACAAAAGGCACAACGGCGACATAAGTACATGAAGACTGACTCTTCTCACTGTCTGTGTTTTTAACCATTCCTGTGACGTTAGATACAGATTCCGATGCTTCACTTCAGGTTTACTGCATCCCTCTGACCTTCTTATTGACGATGAAACACAGAATTTGCATCGGAATTAAATACAAAAGGCACAATGTCGACTTAAGTTCAAGAAGACTGACTCTTCTTACTGACTATGTTTTGAACCATTCCTGTGACACTAGTTATAGATTCCGGAGATTCACTTCAGGTTTACTGTAACCGTTGGACCATCTTATTGACGATGAAACACAGAAATTTCATCGGAATTAAACAGAAAATGCACAATGCAGACTTAAGTACAAGAAGACAGACCCTTCATACTGACTATGATTGGAACCATTCCTGTGACACTATTTACAGATTCCGATGCTTCACTTCAGGTTTACTGTATCACTCTGACCTTCTTATTGACGATGAAACACAGAAATTGCTTCGGAATTAAATAGAAACGCCAAATTGCCGTCTTAAGTACATGAAGACTGACTCTTCTTACTGATTGCTTTGAACCATTCCTGTGACACTAGTTATAGATTCCGATGCTTCACTTCAGGTTTACTGTATCCCTCCGACCTTCTTATTGGCGATGAAACACAGAAATTGCATCGGAATTATATACAAATGGCACAATGCCGACTTAAGAACGAGAAGACTGACTCTCCTTACTGTCTATGATTTGAACCGTTCCTGTGACACTAGTTATAGATTCCGATGCTTCACTTCAGGTTTACTATATCCCTCTGACCTTCTTACTGACGATGAATACAGAAATTGCATCAGTATTAAATTCAAAATGCACAATGCCGACTTTAGTACAAGAAGACTGACTCTTCCTACTGTCTATGCTTTGAACCATTCCTGTGACACTAGCTGTAGATTCCGATGCTTCACTTCAGGTTGACTGTATCCCTCTGACCTTCTTATTGACGATGAAACACAGAAATTGCATCGGTATTAAATACAAAAGGCACAATGCCGACTTAAGTACAAGAAGACTGACCAGTCTTACTGTCTATGTTTTGAACCATTCCTGTGACACTAGTTATAGATTCCGATGCTCCACTTCAGGTTCACTGTATCATTCTGACCTTCTTACTGACGATGAAACACAGAAATTGCATCGGAATTAAATGGAAAAGGCACAATGCCGACTTAAGTACAAGAAGACTGACTCTTCTTACTTACTATGTTTGGAACCATTCCTGTGACACTAGTTATGGATTCCGATACTTCATTTCACGTTTACCCTATCCCTTGGACCTTCTTATTTACGATGAAACACAGAAAGTGCAACGGAATTAAGTAGAAAATGCACAATGCCGAATTAAGTACAAGAAGACTGACTGTTCCTACTGTCTATGTTTTGAACCATTCCTGTGACTCTAGTTACAGATTCCGGTGCTTCACTTCAGGTTTTCTGTATCCCTCTGACCTTCTTACTGACGATGAAACACCGAAATTGCATCGGAATTAAATACAAAAGGCACATTGCCGACTTAAGTACAAGAAGACTGACTCTTCTTACTGTCTATGATTTGAACCATTCCTGCGACCCTAGTTATAGATTTCGATGATTCATTTCAGGTTTACTGTTTCCTTGGACCTTCGTATTGACGATGAAACACAGAAATTGCATCGGAATTAAATAGAAAAGGCACAATGCCGACTTAAGTACAAGAAGAGAGACTCTTCTTACTGGCTATGTTTGGAACCATTCCTGTGACACTAGTTACAGATTCCGATGCTTCACTTCAGGTTTACTGTATCCCTCCGACCATCTTAATGACGATGAAACACAGAAATTGCATCGGAATTAAATAGAGAAGGCACAATGCCGACTTAAGTACAAGAAGACTCACTCTTCCTACTGTCTATGCTTTGAACCATTGCTGTGACACTAGTTGTAGATTCTGATGCTTCACTTCAGGTTTACGGTATCCCTCTGACCTTCTAATTGACGATGAACACAGAAATTACATCGTAATTAAATACAGAAGGCACAATGCCGACTTAAGCACAAGAAGACTGACTCTTCTTACTGTCTATGTTTTGAACCATTCCTGTGACGTTAGATACAGATTCCGATGCTTCACTTCAGGTTTACTGCATCCCTCTGACCTTCTTATTGACGATGAAACACAGAAATTCCATCGGAATTAAATACAAAAGGCACAGTGCCGACTTAAGTACAAGAAGACTGACCCGTCTTACTGTCTATGTTTTGAACCATTCCTGTGACACTAGTTCTAGATTCCGATGCCTCACTTCAGTTTTACTGTATCCCTGTGACCTTGTTATTGACCATAAAACACAGAAATTGCACGGAATTAAATAGCTAAGGCACAATGATGACTTAAGTACAAGAAGACTGACTCTTCTTACTGTCTATGATTTGAACCATTCCTGCGGCACTAGTTATGGATTTCGATGATTCACTTCAGGTTTACTGTTTCTATGGACCTTCGAACTGACGACGAAACACAGAAATTGGATCGGAATTAAATAGAAATGGCACAATGCCGACTTAAGTACAAGAAGACTGACTCTTCTTACTGACTATGTTTGGAACAATTCCTGTGACACTAGTTATAGTTTCCGATGCCGCACTTCAGGTTTATTGTATAACTCTGACCTTGTTATTGACGATTAAACACAGATATTGCATCGGAATTAAATAGAAAAGTCACAATGCCGACTTAAGTACAACCGGACTGACTCTTCTGACTGAATATGTTTTGAACCATTACTGTGACACTAGTTATAGATTCCGATGCTCCACTTCAGGTTCTCTGTATCCGTCTGACCTTCTCACTGACGATGAAACACAGAAATTGCATCGGAATTAAATAGAAAAGGCACAATGCCGACTTAAGTACAAGAAGACTGACTCTTCCTACTGTCTATGTTTGAACCATTCCCGTGACCCTAGTTGTAGATTCCGATGCTCCACTTCAGGTTCTCTGTATCCGTCTGACGTTCTCACTGACGATGAAACACAGAAATTGCATCGGAATTAAATAGAAATGGCACAATGCCGACTTAAGTACAAGAAGACTGACTCTTCTTACTGACTATGTTTGGAACCATTCCTGTGACACTAGTTATAGATTCCGATGCTTCACTTCAGGTTCACTATATCGCTCTGACCTTCGTATTGACGATGAAACACAGAAATTGCATCGGAATTAAATAGAGAAGGCACAATGCCGACTTAAGTACAAGAATACTGACTCTTCTTACTGTCTAAGGTTTCAACCATTCCTGTGACACTAGTTATAGATTCCGATGCTTCACTTCAGGTTTACTGTATACTTCTGACCTTATTGACGATGAAACACAGAAATTGCATCGGAATTTCCCAAATGCACAATGTCGACTTAAGTACAAGAAGACTGACCCTTCTTACTGACTATGTTTTGAACCATTCCTGTGACACTAGTTATGGATTCCGGAGATTCACTTCAGGTTTACTGTAACCCTTGGACCATCTTATTGACGATGAAAGACAGAAATTTCATCGGAATTAAATAGAAAAGGCACAATGCCGACTTATGTACAAGAAGACTGACTCTTCATACTGACTATGATTGGAACCATTCCTGTGACACTAGTTACAGATTCCGATGCTTCACTTCAGGTTTACTGTATCCCTCTGACCTTCTTATTGACGATGAAACTCAGAAATTGCATCGGAATTAAATAGAAAGGGCACATTGCCGACTTAAGTACAAGAAGACTGACTCTTCTTACTGTCTACGTTTAGAACCATTCGTGTGACGCTAGTTACAGAATCCGATGCTTCTCTTCAGGTTTACTGTATCCCTCTGACCTTCTTATTGACGATGGAACACAGAAATTGCATCGGTATTAAATACAAAAGGCACAATGCCAACTTAAGTACAAGAAGACTGACACGTCTTGCTGTCTATGTTTTGAACCATTCCTGTGACACTAGTTATAGATTCCGATGCTTCACTGCAGGTTTGCTGTATCCCTCTGACCTTCTTATTGACGATAAAACACAGAAATTGCATGGGAATTAAATACAAAAGGCACAATGCCGACTTAAGTACGAGAATACTGACTCTTCTTACTGTCTATGATTTGAACCATTCCGTCGACACTAGTTATAGATTTCGATGATTCACTTCAGGTTTACTGTTTCCTTGGACCCTCGTATTGACGATGAAACACAGAAATTGCATCGGAATTAAATAGAAAAGGCACAATGCCGACTTAAGTACAAGAAGACAGACTCTTCTTACTGACTATGTTTGGAACCATTCCTGTGACACTAGTTATAGATTCCGATGCTTCACTTCAGGTTTATTGTATCACTCTGACCTTCTTATTGACGATTAAAAAAAGATATTGCATCGGAATTAAATAGAAAAGGCACAATGCCGACTTAAGTACAAGAGGACTGACTCTTCTTACTGAATATATTTTGAACCATTCCTGTGACACTAGTTATATATTCCGATGCTCCACTTCATGTATACTGTATCGCTCTAACCTTCTTACTGACGATGTAACACAGAAATTGCATCGGAATTAAATAGAAAAGGCACAATGATGACTTAAGTACAAGAGTACTGACTGTTCTTACTGTCTATGGTTTGAACCATTCCTGTGACACTAGTTATAGTTTCCGATGCTTCACTTCAGGTATACTGTATCCCTCTGACCTTCTTACTGACGATGAATTTCAGAAATTGCATCGGAATTAAATAGAAAAGGCACAATGCCGACTTAAGTACAAGAAGACTGACTCTCCCTACTGTTTATACTTTGAACCATTACTGTGACACTAGTTGTAGATTCCGATGCCTCACTTCAGGTTTACTGTATCCCTCTGACCTTCTTATTGACGATGAAACACAGAAATTGCATCGGTATTAAATACAAAAGGCACAATGCCGACTTAAGTACAAGAAGACTGACTCTTCTTACTGTCTATGGTTTGAACCATTCCAGCGACACTAGTTATAGATTTCGATGATTCACTTCAGGTTTACTGTTTCCTTGGACCTTCGTATTGACGATGAAACACAGAAATTGCATCGGAATTAAATAGAAAAGGCACAATGCCGACTTAAGTACAAGAAGACTGACTCTTCTTACTGACTATGTTTGGAACCATTCCTTGGACACTAGTTATAGATTCCGATGCTTCACTTCAGGTTTATTGTATCACTCTGACCTTCTTATTGACGATTAAACACAGATATTGCATCGGAATTAAGTAGAAAAGGCACAATGCAGACTTAAGTACAAGAGGACTGACTCTTCTTACTGAATATGTTTTGAACCATTCCTGTGACACTAGTTATAGATTCCGATGCTCCACTTCAGGTTTACTATATCGCTCTGACCTTCGTACTGACGATGAAACACAGAAATTGCATCGGAATTAAATAGAAAAGGCACAATGCCGACTTAAGTACAAGAATACTGACTCTTCTTACTGTCTAAGGTTTGAACCATTCCTGTGACACTAGTTATAGATTCCGATGCTTCACTTCAGGTTTACTGTATCCCTCTGACCTTCTTATTGACGATGAAACTCAGAAATTTCATCGGAATTAAATAGAAAAGGCACAATGCCGACTTAAGTACAAGAAGACTAACTCTTCTTACTGTCTATGCTTTGAACCATTCTTGTGACGCTAGTTACAGATTCCGATGCTTCACTTCAGGTTTACTGTATCCCTCTCACCATCTTCATGACGATGAAACACAGAAATTGCATCGGAATTAAATAGAAAAAGTACAGTGCCGACTTAAGTACAGGAAGACTGACTCTTCCTACTGCCTATGCTTTGAACCATTCCTGTGACACTAGTTGTAGATTCCGATGCTTCACTTCAGGTTTACTGTATCCCTCTGACCTTCTTATTGACGATGAAACACAGAAATTGCATCGGAATTAAATACAAAAGGCACAACGGCGACATAAGTACAAGAAGACTGACTCTTCTCACTGTCTGTGTTTTTAACCATTCCTGTGACGTTAGATACAGATTCCGATGCTTCACTTCAGGTTTACTGCATCCCTCTGACCTTCTTATTGACGATGAAACACAGAATTTGCATCGGAATTAAATACAAAAGGCACAATGTCGACTTAAGTTCAAGAAGACTGACTCTTCTTACTGACTATGTTTTGAACCATTCCTGTGACACTAGTTATAGATTCCGATGCTCCACTTCAGGTTCACTGTATCATTCTGACCTTCTTACTGACGATGAAACACAGAAATTGCATCGGAATTAAATGGAAAAGGCACAATGCCGACTTAAGTACAAGAAGACTGACTCTTCTTACTTACTATGTTTGGAACCATTCCTGTGACACTAGTTATGGATTCCGATACTTCATTTCACGTTTACTCTATCCCTTGGACCTTCTTATTTACGATGAAACACAGAAAGTGCAACGGAATTAAGTAGAAAATGCACAATGCCGAATTAAGTACAAGAAGACTGACTCTTCCTACTGTCTATGTTTTGAACCATTCCTGTGACTCTAGTTACAGATTCCGATGCTTCACTTCAGGTTTTCTGTATCCCTCTGACCTTCTTATTGACGATGAAACACCGAAATTGCATCGGAATTAAATACAAAAGGCACATTGCCGACTTAAGTACAAGAAGACTGACTCTTCTTACTGTCTATGATTTGAACCATTCCTGCGGCACTAGTTATAGAATTCGATGATTCACTTCAGGTTTACTGTTTCTATGGACCTTCGAACTGACGATGAAACACAGAAATTGCATCGGAATTAAATAGAAAAGGCACAATGCCGACTTAAGTACAAGAAGACTGACTCTTCTTACTGACTATGTTTGGAACAATTCCTGTGACACTAGTTATAGATTCCGATGCCTCACTTCAGGTTTACAGTATCACTCTGACCTTCTTATTGACGATTACACACAGATATTGCATCGGAATTAAATAGAAAAGCACAATGCCGACTTAAGTACAAGAGGACTGACTCTTCTTACTGAATATGTTTTGAACCATTCCTGTGACACTAGTTATAGATTCCGATGCTCCACTTCAGGTTCCCTGTATCCCTCTGAGCTTCTTACTGACGATGAAACACAGAAATTGCATCGGAATTAAATGGAAAAGGCACAATGATGACTTAAGTACAAGAATACTGACTCTTCTTACTGTCTATGGTTTGAACCATTCTTGTGACACTAGTTATAGTTTCCGATGCTTCACTTCAGGTTTACTGTATCCCTCTGACCTTCTTATTGACGATGAGACTCAGAAATTGCATCGGAATTAAATAGAAAAGGCACATTGACGACTTAAGTACAAGAAGACTGACACTTCTTACTGTCTATGTTTTGAACCATTCCTGTGACGCTAGTTACAGATTCCGATGCTTCATTTCAGGTTTACTGTATCCCTCTGACCATCTTAATGACGATGAAACACAGAAATTGTATCGGAATTAAATAGAAAAGGCACAATGCCGTCTTAAGTACAAGAAGACTGACTCTTCCTACTGTCTATGCTTTGAACCATTCCCGTGAACCTAGTTATACATTCCGATGCTTCACTTCAGGTTTGCTGTATCCCTCTGACCTTCTTATTGACGATAAAACATAGAAAATGCATCGGAATTAAATACAAAAGGCACAATGCCGACTTAAGTACAAGAAGACTGACTCTTCTTACTGTCTATGATTTGAACCATTCCTGCGACCCTAGTTATAGATTTCGATGATTCATTTCAGGTTTACTGTTTCCTTGGACCTTCGTATTGACGATGAAACACAGAAATTGCATCGGAATTAAATAGAAAAGGCACAATGCCGACTTAAGTACAAGAAGACAGACTCTTCTTACTGGCTATGTTTGGAACCATTCCTGTGACACTAGTTACAGATTCCGATGCTTCACTTCAGGTTTACTGTATCCCTCCGACCATCTTAATGACGATGAAACACAGAAATTGCATCGGAATTAAATAGAGAAGGCACAATGCCGACTTAAGTACAAGAAGACTCACTCTTCCTACTGTCTATGCTTTGAACCATTGCTGTGACACTAGTTGTAGATTCTGATGCTTCACTTCAGGTTTACGGTATCCCTCTGACCTTCTAATTGACGATGAACACAGAAATTACACCGTAATTAAATACAAAAGGCACAATGCCGACTTAAGCACAAGAAGACTGACTCTTCTAACTGTCTATGTTTTGAACCATTCCTGTGACGTTAGATACAGATTCCGATGCTTCACTTCAGGTTTACTGCATCCCTCTGACCTTGTTATTGACGATGAAACACAGAAATTCCATCGGAATTAAATACAAAAGGCACAATGCCGACTTAAGTACAAGAAGACTGACTCTTCTTACTGTCTATGTTTTGATCCATTCTTATGACGCTAGTTACAGATTCCGATGCTTCACTTCAGGTTTACTGCATCCCTCTGACCTTCTTATTGACGATGAAACACAGAAATTGCATCGGAATTTCCCAAATGCACAATGTCGACTTAAGTACAAGAAGACTGACCCTTCTTACTGACTATGTTTTGAACCATTCCTGTGACACTAGTTATGGATTCCGGAGATTCACTTCAGGTTTACTGTAACCCTTGGACCATCTTATTGACGATGAAAGACAGAAATTTCATCGGAATTAAATAGAAAAGGCACAATGCCGACTTATGTACAAGAAGACTGACTCTTCATACTGACTATGATTGGAACCATTCCTGTGACACTAGTTACAGATTCCGATGCTTCACTTCAGGTTTACTGTATCCCTCTGACCTTCTTATTGACGATGAAACTCAGAAATTGCATCGGAATTAAATCGAAAGGGCACATTGCCGACTTAAGTACAAGAAGACAGACTCTTCTTACTGTCTACGTTTAGAACCATTCGTGTGACGCTAGTTACAGAATCCGATGCTTCACTTCAGGTTTACTGTATCCCTCTGACCTTCTTATTGACGATGGAACACAGAAATTGCATCGGTATTAAATACAAAAGCCACAATGCCAACTTAAGTACAAGAAGACTGACACGTCTTACTGTCTATGTTTTGAACCATTCCTGTGACACTAGTTATAGATTCCGATGCTTCACTGCAGGTTTGCTGTATCCCTCTGACCTTCTTATTGACGATAAAACACAGAAATTGCATGGGAATTAAATACAAAAGGCACAATGCCGACTTAAGTACGAGAATACTGACTCTTCTTACTGTCTATGATTTGAACCATTCCGTCGACACTAGTTATAGATTTCGATGATTCACTTCAGGTTTACTGTTTCCTTGGACCCTCGTATTGACGATGAAACACAGAAATTGCATCGGAATTAAATAGAAAAGGCACAATGCCGACTTAAGTACAAGAAGACAGACTCTTCTTACTGACTATGTTTGGAACCATTCCTGTGACACTAGTTATAGATTACGATGCTTCACTTCAGGTTTATTGTATCACTCTGACCTTCTTATTGACGATTAAAAAAAGATATAGCATCGGAATTAAATAGAAAAGGCACAATGCCGACTTAAGTACAAGAGGACTGACTCTTCTTACTGAATATATTTTGAACCATTCCTGTGACACTAGTTATATATTCCGATGCTCCACTTCAGGTATACTGTATCGCTCTAACCTTCTTACTGACGATGTAACACAGAAATTGCATCGGAATTAAATAGAAAAGGCACAATGATGACTTAAGTACAAGAGTACTGACTGTTCTTACTGTCTATGGTATGAACCATTCCTGTGACACTAGTTATAGTTTCCGATGCTTCACTTCAGGTATACTGTATCCCTCTGACCTTCTTACTGACGATGAATTTCAGAAATTGCATCGGAATTAAATAGAAAAGGCACAATGCCGACTTAAGTACAAGAAGACTGACTCTCCCTACTGTTTATACTTTGAACCATTACTGTGACACTAGTTGTAGATTCCGATGCCTCACTTCAGGTTTACTGTATCCCTCTGACCTTCTTATTGACGATGAAACACAGAAATTGCATCGGTATTAAATACAAAAGGCACAATGCCGACTTAAGTACAAGAAGACTGACTCTTCTTACTGTCTATGGTTTGAACCATTCCAGCGACACTAGTTATAGATTTCGATGATTCACTTCAGGTTTACTGTTTCCTTGGACCTTCGTATTGACGATGAAACACAGAAATTGCATCGGAATTAAATAGAAAAGGCACAATGCCGACTTAAGTACAAGAAGACTGACTCCTCTTACTGACTATGTTTGGAACCATTCCTTTGACACTAGTTATAGATTCCGATGCTTCACTTCAGGTTTATTGTATCACTCTGACCTTCTTATTGACGATTAAACACAGATATTGCATCGGAATTAAGTAGAAAAGGCACAATGCAGACTTAAGTACAAGAGGACTGACTCTTCTTACTGTCTAAGGTTTGAACCATTCCTGTGACACTAGTTATAGATTCCGATGCTTCACTTCAGGTTTACTGTATCCCTCTGACCTTCTTATTGACGATGAAACTCAGAAATTTCATCGGAATTAAATAGAAAATGCACAATGCCGACTTAAGTACAAGAAGACTAACTCTTCTTACTGTCTATGTTTTGAACCATTCTTGTGACGCTAGTTACAGATTCCGATGCTTCACTTCAGGTTTACTGTATCCCTCTCACCATCTTCATGACGATGAAACACAGAAATTGCATCGGAATTAAATAGAAAAAGTACAGTGCCGACTTAAGTACAGGAAGACTGACTCTTCCTACTGTCTATGCTTTGAACCATTCCTGTGACACTAGTTGTAGAATCCGATGCTTCACTTCAGGTTTACTGTATCCCTCTGACCTTCTTATTGACGATGAAACACAGAAATTGCATCGGAATTAAATACAAAAGGCACAACAGCGACATAAGTACAAGAAGACTGACTCTTCTCACTGTCTGTGTTTTTAACCATTCCTGTGACGTTAGATACAGATTCCGATGCTTCACTTCAGGTTTACTGCATCCCTCTGACCTTCTTATTGACGATGAAACACAGAATTTGCATCGGAATTAAATACAAAAGGCACAATGTCGACTTAAGTTCAAGAAGACTGACTCTTCTTACTGACTATGTTTTGAACCATTCCTGTGACACTAGTTATAGATTCCGGAGATTCACTTCAGGTTTACTGTAACCCTTGGACCATCTTATTGACGATGAAACACAGAAATTTCATCGGAATTAAACAGAAAATGCACAATGCAGACTTAAGTACAAGAAGACAGACCCTTCATACTGACTATGATTGGAACCATTCCTGTGACACTATTTACAGATTCCGATGCTTCACTCCAGGTTTACTATATCCCTCTGACCTTCTTATTGACGATGAAACACAGAAATTGCTTCGGAATTAAATAGAAACGCCAAATTGCCGACTTAAGTACATGAAGACTGACTCTTCTTACTGATTGCTTTGAACCATTCCTGTGACACTAGTTATAGATTCCGATGCTTCACTTCAGGTTTACTGTATCCCTCCGACCTTCGTATTGGAGATGAAACACAGAAATTGCATCGGAATTATATACAAATGGCACAATGCCGACTTAAGAACGAGAAGACTGACTCTCCTTACTGTCTATGATCTGAACCGTTCCTGTGACACTAGTTATAGATTCCGATGCTTCACTTCAGGTTTACTGTATCCCTCTGACCTTCTTACTGACGATGAAACACAGAAATTGCATCGGAATTAAATGGAAAAGGCACAATGCCGACTTAAGTACAAGAAGACTGACTCTTCTTACTTACTATGTTTGGAACCATTCCTGTGACACTAGTTATGGATTCCGATACTTCATTTCACGTTTACTCTATCCCTTGGACCTTCTTATTTACGATGAAACACAGAAAGTGCAACGGAATTAAGTAGAAAATGCACAATGCCGAATTAAGTACAAGAAGACTGACTCTTCCTACTGTCTATGTTTTGAACCATTCTTGTGACTCTAGTTACAGATTCCGATGCTTCACTTCAGGTTTTCTGTATCCCTCTGACCTTCTTATTGACGATGAAACACCGAAATTGCATCGGAATTAAATACAAAAGGCACATTGCCGACTTAAGTACAAGAAGACTGACTCTTCTTACTGTCTATGATTTGAACCATTCCTGCGGCACTAGTTATAGAATTCGATGATTCACTTCAGGTTTACTGTTTCTATGGACCTTCGAACTGACGATGAAACACAGAAATTGCATCGGAATTAAATAGAAAAGGCACAATGCCGACTTAAGTACAAGAAGACTGACTCTTCTTACTGACTATGTTTGGAACAATTCCTGTGACACTAGTTATAGATTCCGATGCCTCACTTCAGGTTTACAGTATCACTCTGACCTTCTTATTGACGATTACACACAGATATTGCATCGGAATTAAATAGAAAAGCACAATGCCGACTTAAGTACAAGAGGACTGACTCTTCTTACTGAATATGTTTTGAACCATTCCTGTGACACTAGTTATAGATTCCGATGCTCCACTTCAGGTTCCCTGTATCCCTCTGAGCTTCTTACTGACGATGAAACACAGAAATTGCATCGGAATGAAATGGAAAAGGCACAATGATGACTTAAGTACAAGACTACTGACTCTTCTTACTGTCTATGGTTTGAACCATTCTTGTGACACTAGTTATAGTTTCCGATGCTTCACTTCAGGTTTACTGTATCCCTCTGACCTTCTTATTGACGATGAGACTCAGAAATTGCATCGGAATTAAATAGAAAATGCACATTGACGACTTAAGTACAAGGAGACTGACACTTCTTACTGTCTATGTTTTGAACCATTCCTGTGACGCTAGTTACAGATTCCGATGCGTCATTTCAGGTTTACTGTATCCCTCTGACCATCTTAATGACGATGAAACACAGAAATTGTATCGGAATTAAATAGAAAAGGCACAATGCCGTCTTAAGTACAAGAAGACTGACTCTTCCTACTGTCTATGCTTTGAACCATTCCCGTGACCCTAGTTATACATTCCGATGCTTCACTTCAGGTTAGCTGTATCCCTCTGACCTTCTTATTGACGATAAAACATAGAAAATGCATCGGAATTAAATACAAAAGGCACAATGCCGGCTTAAGTACAAGAAGACTGACTCTTCTTACTGTCTATGATTTGAACCATTCCTGCGACCCTAGTTATAGATTTCGATGATTCATTTCAGGTTTACTGTTTCCTTGGACCTTCGTATTGACGATGAAACACAGAAATTGCATCGGAATTAAATAGAAAAGGCACAATGCCGACTTAAGTACAAGAAGACAGACTCTTCTTACTGGCTATGTTTGGAACCATTCCTGTGACACTAGTTACAGATTCCGATGCTTCACTTCAGGTTTACTGTATCCCTCCGACCATCTTAATGACGATGAAACACAGAAATTGCAACGGAATTAAATAGAGAAGGCACAATGCCGACTTAAGTACAAGAAGACTCACTCTTCCTACTGTCTATGCTTTGAACCATTGCTGTGACACTAGTTGTAGATTCTGATGCTTCACTTCAGGTTTACGGTATCCCTCTGACCTTCTAATTGACGATGAACACAGAAATTACACCGTAATTAAATACAAAAGGCACAATGCCGACTTAAGCACAAGAAGACTGACTCTTCTTACTGTCTATGTTTTGAACCATTCCTGTGACGTTAGATACAGATTCCGATGCTTCACTTCAGGTTTACTGCATCCCTCTGACCTTGTTATTGACGATGAAACACAGAAATTCCATCGGAATTAAATACAAAAGGCACAATGCCGACTTAAGTACAAGAAGACTGACCCGTCTTACTGTCTATGTTTTGAACCATTCCTGTGACACTAGTTATAGATTCCGATGCCTCACTTCAGTTTTACTGTATCCCTGTGACCTTCTTATTGACCATAAAACACAGAAATTGCACGGAATTAAATAGCTAAGGCACAATGATGACTTAAATACAAGAAGACTGACTCTTCTTACTGTCTATGATTTGAACCATTCCTGCGGCACTAGTTATGGATTTCGATGATTCACTTCAGGTTTACTGTTTCTATGGACCTTCGAACTGACGACGAAACACAGAAATTGCATCGGAATTAAATAGAAATGGCACAATGCCGACTTAAGTACAAGAAGATTGACTCTTCTTACTGACTATGTTTGGAACAATTCCTGTGACACTAGTTATAGTTTCCGATGCCGCACTTCAGGTTTATTGTATAACTCTGACCTTGTTATTGACGATTAAAAACAGATATTGCATCGGAATTAAATAGAAAAGTCAGAATGCCGACTTAAGTACAACCGGACTGACTCTTCTGACTGAATATGTTTTGAACCATTCCTGTGACACTAGTTATAGATTCCGATGCTCCACTTCAGGTTCTCTGTATCCGTCTGACCTTCTCACTGACGATGAAACACAGAAATTGCATCGGAATTAAATAGAAAAGGCACAATGCCGACTTAAGTACAAGAAGACAGACTCTTCTTACTGACTATGTTTGGAACCATTCCTGTGACACTAGTTACAGATTCCGATGCTTCACTTCAGGTTTACTGTATCCCTCTGACCATCGTAATGACGATGAAACACAGAAATTGCATGGGAATTAAATAGAGAAGGCACAATGCTGACTTAAGTACAAGAAGACTGACTCTTCCTACTGTCTATGCTTTGAACCATTCCTGTGACACTAGTTGTAGATTCCGATGCTTCACTTCAGGTTTACGGTATCCCTCTGACCTTCTTATTGACGATGAAACACAGAAATTACATCGGAATTAAATACAAAAGGCACAATGCCGACTTAAGTACAAGAAGACTGACTCTTCTTACTGTCTATGTTTTGAACCATTCCTGTGACACCAGTTATAGATTCCGATGCTTCACTTCAGGTTTACTGTAACCCTTGGACCATCTTATTGACGATGAAACACAGAAATTGCATCGGAATTAAATAGAAAAGGCACAATGCCGCCTTAAGTACAAGAAGACTGGCTCTTCTTACTTACTATATTAGGAACCATTCATGTGACACTAGTTGTAGATTCCGATGCTTCATTTCAGGTTTACTGTATCCCTTGGACCTTCTTATTGACGCTGAAATTCAGAAATTGCATCGGAATTAAATAGAAAAGGCACAATGCCGACTTAAGTACAAGAAGACTGACTCTTCTTACTGTCTATGATTTGAACCATTCCTGTGACGCTAGGTACAGATTCCGATGCTTCACTTCAGGTTTACTGTATCCCTCTGACCATCTTAATGACGATGAAACACAGAAATTGCATCGGAATTAAAAAGAAAAGGCACAATGCCGACTTAAGTACAAGAAGACTGACTCTTCCTACTGTCTATGCTTTCAACCATTCCTGTGAAACTAGTTGTAGATTCCGATGCTTCACTTCAGGTTTACTGTATCCCTCTGAACTTCTTATTGACGATGAAACACAGAAATTGCATCGGTATTAAATACAAAAGGCACAATGCCGGCTTAAGTACAAGAAGACTGACCCGTGTTACTGTCTACGTTTTGAACCATTCCTGTGACACTAGTTATAGATTCCGATGCCGCACTTCAGGTTTACTGTATCCCCGTGACCTTCTTATCGACGATAAAACACAGAAATTGCACGGAATTAAATACAAAAGGCGCAATGCTGACTTAAGTACAAGAATACTGACTCTTCTTACTGTCTATGATTTGAACCATTCCTGCGACACTAGTTATAGATTTTGATGATTCGCTTCAGGTTTACTGTTTCCTTGGACCTTCGTATTGACGATGAAACACAGAAAATGCATCGGAATTAAATAGAAAAGGCACAATGCCGACTTAAGTACAAGAAGACTGACTCATCTTACAGACTATGTTTGGAACCATTCCTGTGGCACTAGTTATAGATTCCGACGCTTCACTTCAGGTTTATTGTATCACTCTGACCTTCTTATTGACGATTAAACACAGTTATTGCATCGGAATTAAATAGAAAAGGCACAATGCCGACTTAAGTACAAGAGGACCGACTCTTCTTAATGAATATATTTTGAAAAATTCCTGTTACACTAGTTATAGATTCCGATGCTCCACTTCAGGTTTACTGTAACGCTCTGACCGTCTTGCTGACGATGAAACACAGAAATTGCATCGGAATTAAATAGAAAAGGCACAATGCCGACTTAAGTACAAGAATACTGACTCTTCTTACTGTCTATGGTTTGAACCATTCCTGTGACACTAGTTATAGTTTCCAATGCTTCACTTCAGGTTTACTGTATCCCTCTGACCATCTTAATGACGATGAAACACAGGAATTGCATCGGAATTAAATAGAAAAAGCACAATGCCGACTTAAGTACAAGAAGACTGACTCTTCCTACTGTCTATGCTTTGAACCATTCCTGTGACACTAGTTGTAGATTCCGATGCTTCACTTCAGGTTTACTGTATCCCTCTGACCTTCTTACTGACGATGAAACACAGAAATTGCATCGGAATTAAATAGAAATGGCACAATGCCGACTTAAGTACAAGAAGACTGGCTCTTCTTACTTACTATATTAGGAATAATTCATGTGACACTAGTTGTAGATTCCGATGCTTCATTTCAGGTTTACTGTATCCCTTGGACCTTCTTATTGACGATGAAACTCAGAAATTGCATCGGAATTAAATAGAAAAGGCACAATGCAGACTTAAGTACAAGAAGACTGACTCTTCTTACTGTCTATGATTTGAACCATTCCTGTGACGCTAGTTACAGATTCCGATGCTTCACTTCAGGTTTACTGTATCCCTCTGACCATCTTAATGACGATGAAACACAGAAATTGCATCGGAATTAAAAAGAAAAAGCACAATGCCGACTTAAGTACAAGAAGACTGACTCTTCCCACTGTCTATGCTTTCAACCATTCCCGTGAAACTAGTTGTAGATTCCGATGCTTCACTTCAGGTTTACTGTATCCCTCTGAACTTCTTATTGACGATGAAACACAGAAATTGCATCGGTATTAAATACAAAAGGCACAATGCCGGCTTAAGTACAAGAAGACTGACCCGTGTTACTGTCTATGTTTTGAAACATTCCTGTGACACTAGTTATAGATTCCGATGCCTTACTTCAGGTTTACTGTGTCCCCGTGACCTTCTTATCGACGATAAAACACAGAAATTGCACGGAATTAAATACAAAAGGCACAATGCTGACTTAAGTACAAGAATACTGACTCTTCTTACTGTCTATGATTTGAACCATTCCTGCGACACTAGTTATAGATTTTGATGATTCGCTTCAGGTTTACTGTTTCCTTGGACCTTCGTATTGACGATGAAACACAGAAAATGCATCGGAATTAAATAGAAAGGCACAATGCCGACATAAGTACAAGAAGACTGACTCATCTTACAGACTATGTTTGGAACCATTCCTGCGACACTAGTTATAGATTCCGATGCTTCACTTCAGGTTTATTGTATCACTCTGACCTTCTTATTGACGATTAAACACAGTTATTGCATCGGAATTAAATAGAAAAGGCACAATGCCGACTTAAGAACAAGAAAACTGACTCTTCTTACTGTCTATGTTTTGAACCATTCCTGCGACACTAGTTATAGATTTCGATGATTCACTTCAGGTTTACTGTTTCCTTGGACCTTCATATTGACGATGAAACACAGAAATTACATCGGAATTAAATAGAAAAGGCACAATGCCGACTTAAGTACAAGAGGACCGACTCTTCTTACTGAATATATTTTGAACCATTCCTGTTACACTAGTTATAGATTCCGATGCTCCACTTCAGGTTTACTGTATCGCTCTGACCTTCTTGCTGACGATGAAACACAGAAATTGCATCGGAATTAAATAGAAAAGGCACAATGCCGACTTAAGTACAAGAATACTGACTCTTCTTACTGTCTATGGTTTGAACCATTCCTGTGACACTAGTTACAGATTCCGATGCTTCACTTCAGGTTTACTGTATCCCTCTGACCATCTTATTGACGATGAAACACAGAAATTGCATCGGAATTAAATAGAAACGGCAAATTGCCGACTTAAGTACAAGAAGACTGACTCTTCTTTCTGACTATGTTTTGAACCATTCCTGTGACACTAGTTATAGATTCCGATGCTTGACTTCAGGTTTACTGTATCCCTCTGACCTTCTTACTGACGATGAAACACAGAAATTGCATCGGAATTAAATAGAAAAGGCACAATGCCGACTTAAGAACAAGAAAACTGACTCTTCTTACTGTCTATGTTTTGAACCATTCCTGCGACACTAGTTATAGATTTCGATGATTCACTTCAGGTTTACTGTTTCCTTGGACCTTCATATTGACGATGAAACACAGAAATTACATCGGAATTAAATAGAAAAGGCACAATGCCGACTTAAGTACAAGAAGACAGACTCTTCTTACTGACTATGTTTGGAACCATTGCTGTGACACTAGTTATAGATTGCGATACTTCACTTCAGGTTAAATGTATCACTGTGACCTTCTTATTGCCGATGAAGCACAGAAATTGCATCGGAATTAAATACAAAAGGCACAATGCCGACTTAAGTACAAGAAAACTGACTCTTCTTACTGTCTATGTTTTGAACCATTCCAGTGACGCTAGTTAGAGATTCCGATGCTTCACTTCAAGTTTACTGTATCCCTCTGACCATCTTAATGACGATGAAACACAGAAATTGCATCGGAATTAAATAGAGAAGGCACAATCCCGACTTAAGTCCAAGAAGACTGACTCTTCCTACTGTCTATGCTTTGAACCATTCCTGTGACACTAGTTGTAGATTCCGATGCTTCACTTCAGGTTTACGGTATCCCTCTGACTTTCTTATTGACGATGAAACACAGAAATTGAATCGGAATTAAATACAAAAGGCACAAAGCCGACTTAAGTACAAGAAGACTGACTCTTCTTACTGTCTATGTTTTGAACCATTCCTCTGACGTTAGGTACAGATTCCGATGCTTCACTTCAGGTTTACTGCATCCCTCTGACCTTCTTATTGACGATGAAACACAGGAATTGCATCGGAATTAAATTCAAAAGGCACAATGTCGACTTAAGTACAAGAAGACTGACTCTTCGTACTGACTATGTTTTGAACCATTCCTGTGACACCAGATAAAGATTCCGATGATTCACTTCAGGTTTACTGTAACCATTGGACCATCTTATTGACGATGAAACACAGAAATTGCATCGGAATTAAATAAAAAAGGCACAATGCCGACTTAAGTACAAGAATACTGACTCTTCTTACTGACTATGTTTGGAACCATTCCTGTGACACTAGTTACAGATTCCGATGCTACACTTCAGGTTTACTGTATCCCTCTGACATTCTTATTGACGAAGAAACACAGAAATTGCATCGGAATGAAATAGAAGCGGCGCAATGCCGACTTTAGTACAAGAAGACTGACTCTTCTTTCTGACTATGTTATGAACCATTCCTGTGACACTATTTATAGATTCCGATGCTTCACTTCAGGTTTACTGTATCCCTCTGACCTTCTTACTGACCATGAAACACAGAAATTGCATCGGAATTAAATAGAAATGGCACAATGCCGACTTAAGTACAAGAGGACTGGCTCTTCTTACTTACTATGTTAGAAACCATTCCTGTGACACTAGTTGTAGATTCCGATGCTTCATTTCAGGTTTACTGTATCCCTTGGACCTTCTTATTGACGATGAAACTCAGAAATTGCATCGGAATTAAATAGAAAAGGCACAATGCCGACTTAAGTACAAGAAGACTGACTCTTCTTACTGTGTATGTTTTGAACCATTCCTGTGACGCTAGTTACAGATTCCGATGCTTCACTTCAGGTTTACTGTATCCCTCTGACCATCTTAATGAGGATGAAACACATAAATTGCATCGGAATTAAATAGAAAAGGCATAATGCCGACTTAAGTACAAGAAGACTGACTCTTCCTACTGTCTATGCTTTGAACCATTCCTGTGACACTAGTTGTAGATTCCGATGCTTCACTTCAGGTTTACTGTATCCTTCTGAACTTCTTATTGACGATGAAACACCGAAATGGCATCGGAATTAAATAGATAAGGCACAATGCCGACTTAAGTACAAGAATACTGACTCTTCTTACTGTCTATGGTTTGAACCATTCCTGTGACACTAGTTATAGATTCCAATGCTTCACTTCAGGTTTACTGTATCCCTCTGACCTTCTTACTGACGATGAAACACAGAAATTGCATCGGAATTAAATAGAAAAGGCACAATGCCGACTTAAGTACAAGAAGACTGACTCTTCTTACTTACTATGTTTGGAACCATTCCTGTGACACTAGTTATAGATTCCGATGCTTCATTTCAGGTTTACTGTATCCCTTGGACCTTCTTATTTACTATGAAACACAGAAAGTGCAACGGAATTAAATAGAAAAGGCACAATGCCGAATTAAGTACAAGAAGACTGACTCTTCCTACTGTCTATGTTTTGAACCATTCCTGTGACACTAGTTACAGATTCCGATGCTTCACTTCAGGTTTACTGTATCCCTCTGACCTTCTTATTGACGATGAAACACAGAAATTGCACGGAATTAAATACAAAAGGCACAATGCCGACTTAAGTACAAGAAGACTGAATCTTCTTACTGTCGATGATTTGAACCATTCCTGCGACACTAGTTGTAGATTTCGATGATTCGCTTCAGGTTTACTGTTTCCTTGGACCTTCGTATTGACGATGAAACACAGAAATTGCATCGGAATAAAATAGAAAGGGCACAATGCCGACTTAAGTACAAGAAGACTGACTCTTCTTACTGACTATGTTTGGAACCATTCCTGTGACCCTAGTTATAGATTCCGATGCTTCACTTCAGGTTTATTGTATCACTCTGACCTTCTTATTGACGATTAAACACAGTTATTGCATCGGAATTAAATAGAAAATGCACAATGCCGACTTAAGTACAAGAGGACTGACTCTTCTTACTGAATATGTTTTGAACCATTCCTGTGACACTAGTTATAGATTCCGATGCTCTACTTCAGGTTTACTGTATCGCTCTGACCTTCTTACTGACGATGAAACACAGAAATGGCATCGGAATTA
This sequence comes from Schistocerca piceifrons, assembly GCF_021461385.2. Classification (NCBI taxonomy): domain Eukaryota; kingdom Metazoa; phylum Arthropoda; class Insecta; order Orthoptera; family Acrididae; genus Schistocerca; species Schistocerca piceifrons. The sequence continues at coordinate 24,109 of NW_025727399.1, read as the reverse complement.
AATAGATAAGGCACAATGCCGACTTAAGTACAAGAATACTGACTCTTCCTACTGTCTATGGTTTGAACCATTCCTGTGACACTAGTTATAGATTCCAATGCTTCACTTCAGGTTTACTGTATCCCTCTGACCTTCTTATTGACGATGAAACACAGAAAATGCATCGGAATTAAATAGAAAGGCACAATGCCGACATAAGTACAAGAAGACTGACTCATCTTACAGACTATGTTTGGAACCATTCCTGCGACACTAGTTATAGATTCCGATGCTTCACTTCAGGTTTATTGTATCACTCTGACCTTCTTATTGACGATTAAACACAGTTATTGCATCGGAATTAAATAGAAAAGGCACAATGCCGACTTAAGTACAAGAGGACCGACTCTTCTTACTGAATATATTTTGAACCATTCCTGTTACACTAGTTATAGATTCCGATGCTCCACTTCAGGTTTACTGTATCGCTCTGACCTTCTTGCTGACGATGAAACACAGAAATTGCATCGGAATTAAATAGAAAAGGCACAATGCCGACTTAAGTACAAGAATACTGACTCTTCTTACTGTCTATGGTTTGAACCATTCCTGTGACACTAGTTATAGATTCCAATGCTTCACTTCAGGTTTACTGTATCCCTCTGACCATCTTAATGACGATGAAACACAGAAATTGCATCGGAATTAAATAGAAAAAGCACAATGCCGACTTAAGTACAAGAAGACTGACTCTTCCTACTGTCTATGCTTTGAACCATTCCTGTGACACTAGTTGTAGATTCCGATGCTTGACTTCAGGTTTACTGTATCCCTCTGACGTTCGTATTGACGATGAAACACAGAAATTGCATCGGAATTAAATACAAAAGTCACAATGGCGACTTAAGTACAAGAAGGCTGACTCTTCTCACTGCCTGTCTTTTTAACCATTCCTGTGACGTTAGATACAGATTCCGATGCTTCACTTCAGGTTTACTGCATCCCTCTGACCTTCTTATTGACGATGAAACACAGAAATTGCATCGGAATTAAATACACAAGGCACAATGTCGACTTAAGTACAAGAAGACTGACTCTTCTTAATGACTATGTTTTGAACCATTCCTGTGACACTAGTTATAGATTCCGGAGATTCACTTCAGGTTTACTGTAACCCTTGGACCATCTTATTGACGTTGAAACACAGAAACTTTATCGGAATTAAATAGAAAAGGCACAATGCCGACTTAAGTACAAGAAGACTGACTCTTCATACTGACTATGATTGGAACCATTCCTGTGACACTAGTTACAGATTCCGATGCTTCACTTCAGGTTTACTGTATCCCTCTGACCATCTTATTGACGATGAAACACAGAAATTGCATCGGAATTAAATAGAAACGGCAAATTGCCGACTTAAGTACAAGAAGACTGACTCTTCTTTCTGACTATGTTTTGAACCATTCCTGTGACACTAGTTATAGATTCCGATGCTTGACTTCAGGTTTACTGTATCCCTCTGACTTTCTTATTGACGATGAAACACAGAAATTGAATCGGAATTAAATACAAAAGGCACAAAGCCGACTTAAGTACAAGAAGACTGACTCTTCTTACTGTCTATGTTTTGAACCATTCCTCTGACGTTAGGTACAGATTCCGATGCTTCACTTCAGGTTTACTGCATCCCTCTGACCTTCTTATTGACGATGAAACTCAGGAATTGCATCGGAATTAAATTCAAAAGGCACAATGTCGACTTAAGTACAAGAAGACTGACTCTTCGTACTGACTATGTTTTGAACCATTCCTGTGACACCAGATAAAGATTCCGATGATTCACTTCAGGTTTACTGTAACCATTGGACCATCTTATTGACGATGAAACACAGAAATTGCATCGGAATTAAATAAAAAAGGCACAATGCCGACTTAAGTACAAGAATACTGACTCTTCTTACTGACTATGTTTGGAACCATTCCTGTGACACTAGTTACAGATTCCGATGCTACACTTCAGGTTTACTGTATCCCTCTGACATTCTTATTGACGAAGAAACACAGAAATTGCATCGGAATGAAATAGAAGCGGCGCAATGCCGACTTTAGTACAAGAAGACTGACTCTTCTTTCTGACTATGTTTTGAACCATTCCTGTGACACTATTTATAGATTCCGATGCTTCACTTCAGGTTTACTGTATCCCTCTGACCTTCTTACTGACCATGAAACACAGAAATTGCATCGGAATTAAATAGAAATGGCACAATGCCGACTTAAGTACAAGAGGACTGGCTCTTCTTACTTACTATGTTAGAAACCATTCCTGTGACACTAGTTGTAGATTCCGATGCTTCATTTCAGGTTTACTGTATCCCTTGGGCCTTCTTATTGACGATGAAACTCAGAAATTGCATCGGAATTAAATAGAAAAGGCACAATGCCGACTTAAGTACAAGAAGACTGACTCTTCTTACTGTGTATGTTTTGAACCATTCCTGTGACGCTAGTTACAGATTCCGATGCTTCACTTCAGGTTTACTGTATCCCTCTGACCATCTTAATGAGGATGAAACACATAAATTGCATCGGAATTAAATAGAAAAGGCACAATGCCGACTTAAGTACAAGAAGACTGACTCTTCCTACTGTCTATGCTTTGAACCATTCCTGTGACACTAGTTGTAGATTCCGATGCTTCACTTCAGGTTTACTGTATCCTTCTGAACTTCTTATTGACGATGAAACACCGAAATGGCATCGGAATTAAATAGATAAGGCACAATGCCGACTTAAGTACAAGAATACTGACTCTTCTTACTGTCTATGGTTTGAACCATTCCTGTGACACTAGTTATAGATTCCAATGCTTCACTTCAGGTTTACTGTATCCCTCTGACCTTCTTACTGACGATGAAACACAGAAATTGCATCGGAATTAAATAGAAAAGGCACAATGCCGACTTAAGTACAAGAAGACTGACTCTTCTTACTTACTATGTTTGGAACCATTCCTGTGACACTAGTTATAGATTCCGATGCTTCATTTCAGGTTTACTGTATCCCTTGGACCTTCTTATTTACTATGAAACACAGAAAGTGCAACGGAATTAAATAGAAAAGGCACAATGCCGAATTAAGTACAAGAAGACTGACTCTTCCTACTGTCTATGTTTTGAACCATTCCTGTGACACTAGTTACAGATTCCGATGCTTCACTTCAGGTTTACTGTATCCCTCTGACCTTCTTATTGACGATGAAACACAGAAATTGCACGGAATTAAATACAAAAGGCACAATGCCGACTTAAGTACAAGAAGACTGAATCTTCTTACTGTCTATGATTTGAACCATTCCTGCGACACTAGTTGTAGATTTCGATGATTCGCTTCAGGTTTACTGTTTCCTTGGACCTTCGTATTGACGATGAAACACAGAAATTGCATCGGAATAAAATAGAAAGGGCACAATGCCGACTTAAGTACAAGAAGACTGACTCTTCTTACTGACTATGTTTGGAACCATTCCTGTGACCCTAGTTATAGATTCCGATGCTTCACTTCAGGTTTATTGTATCACTCTGACCTTCTTATTGACGATTAAACACAGTTATTGCATCGGAATTAAATAGAAAATGCACAATGCCGACTTAAGTACAAGAGGACTGACTCTTCTTACTGAATATGTTTTGAACCATTCCTGTGACACTAGTTATAGATTCCGATGCTCTACTTCAGGTTTACTGTATCGCTCTGACCTTCTTACTGACGATGAAACACAGAAATGGCATCGGAATTAAATAGATAAGGCACAATGCCGACTTAAGTACAAGAATACTGACTCTTCCTACTGTCTATGGTTTGAACCATTCCTGTGACACTAGTTATAGATTCCAATGCTTCACTTCAGGTTTACTGTATCCCTCTGACCTTCTTATTGACGATGAAACACAGAAAATGCATCGGAATTAAATAGAAAGGCACAATGCCGACATAAGTACAAGAAGACTGACTCATCTTACAGACTATGTTTGGAACCATTCCTGCGACACTAGTTATAGATTCCGAAGCTTCACTTCAGGTTTATTGTATCACTCTGACCTTCTTATTGACGATTAAACACAGTTATTGCATCGGAATTAAATAGAAAAGGCACAATGCCGACTTAAGTACAAGAGGACCGACTCTTCTTACTGTCTATGTTTTGAACCATTCCTGCGACACTAGTTATAGATTTCGATGATTCACTTCAGGATTACTGTTTCCTTGGACCTTCATATTGACGATGAAACACAGAAATTGCATCGGAATTAAATAGAAAAGGCACAATGCCGACTTAAGTACAAGAAGACAGACTCTTCTTACTGACTATGTTTGGAACCATTGCTGTGACACTAGTTATAGATTGCGATACTTCACTTCAGGTTAAATGTATCACTCTGACCTTCTTATTGCCGATGAAGCACAGAAATTGCATCGGAATTAAATACAAAAGGCACAATGCCGACTTAAGTACAAGAAAACTGACTCTTCTTACTGTCTATGTTTTGAACCATTCCAGTGACGCTAGTTAGAGATTCCGATGCTTCACTTCAAGTTTACTGTATCCCTCTGACCATCTTAATGACGATGAAACACAGAAATTGCATCGGAATTAAATAGAGAAGGCACAATGCCGACTTAAGTCCAAGAAGACTGACTCTTCCTACTGTCTATGCTTTGAACCATTCCTGTGACACTAGTTGTAGATTCCGATGCTTCACTTCAGGTTTACGGTATCCCTCTGACTTTCTTATTGACGCTGAAACACAGAAATTGAATCGGAATTAAATACAAAAGGCACAAAGCCGACTTAAGTACAAGAAGACTGACTCTTCTTACTGTCTATGTTTTGAACCATTCCTCTGACGTTAGGTACAGATTCCGATGCTTCACTTCAGGTTTACTGCATCCCTCTGACCTTCTTATTGACGATGAAACACAGGAATTGCATCGGAATTAAATTCAAAAGGCACAATGTCGACTTAAGTACAAGAAGACTGACTCTTCGTACTGACTATGTTTTGAACCATTCCTGTGACACCAGATAAAGATTCCGATGATTCACTTCAGGTTTACTGTAACCATTGGACCATCTTATTGACGATGAAACACAGAAATTGCATCGGAATTAAATAAAAAAGGCACAATGCCGACTTAAGTACAAGAATACTGACTCTTCTTACTGACTATGTTTGGAACCATTCCTGTGACACTAGTTACAGATTCCGATGCTACACTTCAGGTTTACTGTATCCCTCTGACATTCTTATTGACGAAGAAACACAGAAATTGCATCGGAATGAAATAGAAGCGGCGCAATGCCGACTTTAGTACAAGAAGACTGACTCTTCTTTCTGACTATGTTTTGAACCATTCCTGTGACACTATTTATAGATTCCGATGCTTCACTTCAGGTTTATTGTATCCCTCTGACCTTCTTACTGACCATGAAACACAGAAATTGCATCGGAATTAAATAGAAATGGCACAATGCCGACTTAAGTACAAGAGGACTGGCTCTTCTTACTTACTATGTTAGAAACCATTCCTGTGACACTAGTTGTAGATTCCGATGCTTCATTTCAGGTTTACTGTATCCCTTGGACCTTCTTATTGACGATGAAACTCAGAAATTGCATCGGAATTAAATAGAAAAGGCACAATGCCGACTTAAGTACAAGAAGACTGACTCTTCTTACTGTGTATGTTTTGAACCATTCCTGTGACGCTAGTTACAGATTCCGATGCTTCACTTCAGGTTTACTGTATCCCTCTGACCATCTTAATGAGGATGAAACACATAAATTGCATCGGAATTAAATAGAAAAGGCACAATGCCGACTTAAGTACAAGAAGACTGACTCTTCCTACTGTCTATGCTTTGAACCATTCCTGTGACACTAGTTGTAGATTCCGATGCTTCACTTCAGGTTTACTGTATCCTTCTGAACTTCTTATTGACGATGAAACACCGAAATGGCATCGGAATTAAATAGATAAGGCACAATGCCGACTTAAGTACAAGAATACTGACTCTTCTTACTGTCTATGGTTTGAACCATTCCTGTGACACTAGTTATAGATTCCAATGCTTCACTTCAGGTTTACTGTATCCCTCTGACCTTCTTACTGACGATGAAACACAGAAATTGCATCGGAATTAAATAGAAAAGGCACAATGCCGACTTAAGTACAAGAAGACTGACTCTTCTTACTTACTATGTTTGGAACCATTCCTGTGACACTAGTTATAGATTCCGATGCTTCATTTCAGGTTTACTGTATCCCTTGGACCTTCTTATTTCCTATGAAACACAGAAAGTGCAACGGAATTAAATAGAAAGGGCACAATGCCGAATTAAGTACAAGAAGACTGACTCTTCCTACTGTCTATGTTTTGAACCATTCCTGTGACACTAGTTACAGATTCCGATGCTTCACTTCAGGTTTACTGTATCCCTCTGACCTTCTTATTGACGATGAAACACAGAAATTGCACGGAATTAAATACAAAAGGCACAATGCCGACTTAAGTACAAGAAGACTGAATCTTCTTACTGTCGATGATTTGAACCATTCCTGCGACACTAGTTGTAGATTTCGATGATTCGCTTCAGGTTTACTGTTTCCTTGGACCTTCGTATTGACGATGAAACACAGAAATTGCATCGGAATAAAATAGAAAGGGCACAATGCCGACTTAAGTACAAGAAGACTGACTCTTCTTACTGACTATGTTTGGAACCATTCCTGTGACCCTAGTTATAGATTCCGATGCTTCACTTCAGGTTTATTGTATCACTCTGACCTTCTTATTGACGATTAAACACAGTTATTGCATCGGAATTAAATAGAAAATGCACAATGCCGACTTAAGTACAAGAGGACTGACTCTTCTTACTGAATATGTTTTGAACCATTCCTGTGACACTAGTTATAGATTCCGATGCTCTACTTCAGGTTTACTGTATCGCTCTGACCTTCTTACTGACGATGAAACACAGAAATGGCATCGGAATTAAATAGATAAGGCACAATGCCGACTTAAGTACAAGAATACTGACTCTTCCTACTGTCTATGGTTTGAACCATTCCTGTGACACTAGTTATAGATTCCAATGCTTCACTTCAGGTTTACTGTATCCCTCTGACCTTCTTATTGACGATGAAACACAGAAAATGCATCGGAATTAAATAGAAAGGCACAATGCCGACATAAGTACAAGAAGACTGACTCATCTTACAGACTATGTTTGGAACCATTCCTGCGACACTAGTTATAGATTCCGATGCTTCACTTCAGGTTTATTGTATCACTCTGACCTTCTTATTGACGATTAAACACAGTTATTGCATCGGAATTAAATAGAAAAGGCACAATGCCGACTTAAGTACAAGAGGACCGACTCTTCTTACTGAATATATTTTGAACCATTCCTGTTACACTAGTTATAGATTCCGATGCTCCACTTCAGGTTTACTGTATCGCTCTGACCTTCTTGCTGACGATGAAACACAGAAATTGCATCGGAATTAAATAGAAAAGGCACAATGCCGACTTAAGTACAAGAATACTGACTCTTCTTACTGTCTATGGTTTGAACCATTCCTGTGACACTAGTTATAGATTCCAATGCTTCACTTCAGGTTTACTGTATCCCTCTGACCATCTTAATGACGATGAAACACAGAAATTGCATCGGAATTAAATAGAAAAAGCACAATGCCGACTTAAGTACAAGAAGACTGACTCTTCCTACTGTCTATGCTTTGAACCATTCCTGTGACACTAGTTGTAGATTCCGATGCTTGACTTCAGGTTTACTGTATCCCTCTGACGTTCGTATTGACGATGAAACACAGAAATTGCATCGGAATTAAATACAAAAGTCACAATGGCGACTTAAGTACAAGAAGGCTGACTCTTCTCACTGCCTGTCTTTTTAACCATTCCTGTGACGTTAGATACAGATTCCGATGCTTCACTTCAGGTTTACTGCATCCCTCTGACCTTCTTATTGACGATGAAACACAGAAATTGCATCGGAATTAAATACACAAGGCACAATGTCGACTTAAGTACAAGAAGACTGACTCTTCTTACTGACTATGTTTTGAACCATTCCTGTGACACTAGTTATAGATTCCGGAGATTCACTTCAGGTTTACTGTAACCCTTGGACCATCTTATTGACGTTGAAACACAGAAACTTTATCGGAATTAAATAGAAAAGGCACAATGCCGACTTAAGTACAAGAAGACTGACTCTTCATACTGACTATGATTGGAACCATTCCTGTGACACTAGTTACAGATTCCGATGCTTCACTTCAGGTTTACTGTATCCCTCTGACCATCTTATTGACGATGAAACACAGAAATTGCATCGGAATTAAATAGAAACGGCAAATTGCCGACTTAAGTACAAGAAGACTGACTCTTCTTTCTGACTATGTTTTGAACCATTCCTGTGACACTAGTTATAGATTCCGATGCTTGACTTCAGGTTTACTGTATCCCTCTGACCTTCTTACTGACGATGAAACACAGAAATTGCATCGGAATTAAATAGAAAAGGCACAATGCCGACTTAAGAACAAGAACACTGATTCTTCTTACTGTCTATGATTTGAACCATTCCTGCGACACTAGTTATAGATTTCGATGATTCACTTCAGGTTTACTGTTTCCTTGGACCTTCGTATTGACGATGAAACACAGAAATTGCATCGGAATTAAATAGAAAAGGCACAATGCCGACTTAAGTACAAGAAGACAGACTCTTCTTACTGACTATGTTTGGAACCATTGCTGTGACACTAGTTATAGATTGCGATACTTCACTTCAGGTTAAATGTATCACTCTGACCTTCTTATTGCCGATGAAGCACAGAAATTGCATCGGAATTAAATACAAAAGGCACAATGCCGACTTAAGTACAAGAAAACTGACTCTTCTTACTGTCTATGTTTTGAACCATTCCAGTGACGCTAGTTAGAGATTCCGATGCTTCACTTCAGGTTTACTGTATCCCTCTGACCATCTTAATGACGATGAAACACAGAAATTGCATCGGAATTAAATAGAGAAGGCACAATGCCGACTTAAGTCCAAGAAGACTGACTCTTCCTACTGTCTATGCTTTGAACCATTCCTGTGACACTAGTTGTAGATTCCGATGCTTCACTTCAGGTTTACGGTATCCCTCTGACTTTCTTATTGACGATGAAACACAGAAATTGAATCGGAATTAAATACAAAAGGCACAAAGCCGACTTAAGTACAAGAAGACTGACTCTTCTTACTGTCTATGTTTTGAACCATTCCTGTGACGTTAGGTACAGATTCCGATGCTTCACTTCAGGTTTACTGCATCCCTCTGACCTTCTTATTGACGATGAAACACAGAAATTGCATCGGAATTAAATTCAAAAGCACAATGTCGACTTAAGTACAAGAAGACTGACTCTTCGTACTGACTATGTTTTGAACCATTCCTGTGACACCAGATACAGATTCCGATGATTCACTTCAGGTTTACTGTAACCATTGGACCATCTTATTGACGATGAAACACAGAAATTGCATCGGAATTAAATAAAAAAGGCACAATGCCGACTTAAGTACAAGAATACTGACTCTTCTTACTGACTATGTTTGGAACCATTCCTGTGACACTAGTTACAGATTCCGATGCTACACTTCAGGTTTACTGTATCCCTCTGACATTCTTATTGACGAAGAAACACAGAAATTGCATCGGAATGAAATAGAAGCGGCGCAATGCCGACTTAAGTACAAGAATACTGACTCTTCTTACTGTCTATGGTTTGAACCATTCCTGTGACACTAGTTATAGATTCCAATGCTTCACTTCAGGTTTACTGTATCCCTCTGACCTTCTTACTGACGATGAAACACAGAAATTGCATCGGAATTAAATAGAAAAGGCACAATGCCGACTTAAGTACAAGAAGACTGACTCTTCTTACTTACTATGTTTGGAACCATTCCTGTGACACTAGTTATAAATTCCGATGCTTCATTTCAGGTTTACTGTATCCCTTGGACCTTCTTATTTACTATGAAACACAGAAAGTGCAACGGAATTAAATAGAAAAGGCACAATGCCGAATTAAGTACAAGAAGACTGACTCTTCCTACTGTCTATGTTTTGAACCATTCCTGTGACACTAGTTACAGATTCCGATGCTTCACTTCAGGTTTACTGTATCCCTCTGACCTTCTTATTGACGATGAAACACAGAAATTGCACGGAATTAAATACAAAAGGCACAATGCCGACTTAAGTACAAGAAGACTGAATCTTCTTACTGTCTATGATTTGAACCATTCCTGCGACACTAGTTGTAGATTTCGATGATTCGCTTCAGGTTTACTGTTTCCTTGGACCTTCGTATTGACGATGAAACACAGAAATTGCATCGGAATAAAATAGAAAGGGCACAATGCCGACTTAAGTACAAGAAGACTGACTCTTCTTACTGACTATGTTTGGAACCATTCCTGTGACCCTAGTTATAGATTCCGATGCTTCACTTCAGGTTTATTGTATCACTCTGACCTTCTTATTGACGATTAAACACAGTTATTGCATCGGAATTAAATAGAAAATGCACAATGCCGACTTAAGTACAAGAGGACTGACTCTTCTTACTGAATATGTTTTGAACCATTCCTGTGACACTAGTTATAGATTCCGATGCTCTACTTCAGGTTTACTGTATCGCTCTGACCTTCTTACTGACGATGAAACACAGAAAAGGCATCGGAATTAAATAGATAAGGCACAATGCCGACTTAAGTACAGGAATACTGACTCTTCCTACTGTCTATGGTTTGAACCATTCCTGTGACACTAGTTATAGATTCCAATGCTTCACTTCAGGTTTACTGTATCCCTCTGACCTTCTTATTGACGATGAAATTCAGAAATTCCATCGGAATTAAATAGAAAAGGCACAATGCCGACTTAAGTACAAGAAGACTGACACTTCCTACAGTCTATGCTTTGAACAATTCCTGTGACACTAGTTGTAGATTCCGGTGCTTCACTTCAGGTTTACTGTATCCCTCTGACGTTCATATTGACGATGAAACACAGAAATTGCATCGGAATTAAATACAAAAGTCACAATGGCGACTTAAGTACAAGTAGACAGACTCTTCTCACTGTCTGTGATTTTAACCATTCCTGTGACGTTAGATACAGATTCCGATGCTTCACTTCAGGTTTACTGCATCCCTCTGACCTTCTTATTGACGATGAAATACAGAAATTGTATCGGAATTAAATACAAAAGGCACAATGTCGACTTAAGTACAAGAAGACTGACTCTTCTTTCTGACTATGTTTTGAACCATTCCTGTGACACTAGTTATAGATTCCGATGCTTGACTTCAGGTTTACTGTATCCCTCTGACCTTCTTACTGACGATGAAACACAGAAATTGCATCGGAATTAAATAGAAAAGGCACAATGCCGACTTAAGTACAAGAAGACTGACTCTTCTTACTTAGTATGTTTGGAACCATTCCTGTGACACTAGTTACAGATTCCGATGCTTCATTTCAGGTTTACTGTATCCCTTGGACCTTCTTATTTACGATGAAACACAGAAAGTGCAACAGAATTAAATAGAAAAGGCACATGCCGAATTAAGTACAAGAAGACTGACTCTTCCTACTGTCTATGTTTTGAACCATTCCTGTGACACTAGTTACAGATTCCGATGCTTCACTTCAGGTTTACTGTATCCCTCTGACCTTCTTATTGACGATGAAACACCGAAATTGCATCGGAATAAAATACAAAAGGCACAATGTCGACTTAAGTACAAGAAGACTGACTCTTCCTACTGTCTATGGTTTGAACCATTCCTGTGACACTAGTTATAGATTCCAATGCTTCACTTCAGGTTTACTGTATCCCTCTGACCTTCTTATTGACGATGAAACACAGAAAATGCATCGGAATTAAATAGAAAGGCACAATGCCGACATAAGTACAAGAAGACTGACTCATCTTACAGACTATGTTTGGAACCATTCCTGCGACACTAGTTATAGATTCCGATGCTTCACTTCAGGTTTACTGTATCCCTCTGACCTTCTTACTGACGATGAAACACAGAAATTGCATCGGAATTAAATAGAAAAGGCACAATGCCGACTTAAGTACAAGAAGACTGACTCTTCTTACTTAGTATGTTTGGAACCATTCCTGTGACACTAGTTACAGATTCCGATGCTTCATTTCAGGTTTACTGTATCCCTTGGACCTTCTTATTTACGATGAAACACAGAAAGTGCAACGGAATTAAATAGAAAAGGCACATGCCGACTTAAGTAAAAGAAGACTGACAATTGTTACTGTCCATGCTTTGATCTATTCCTGTGACACTAGTTATAGATTCCGATGCTTCACTTCAGGTTTACAGTATCCCTAGGACCTTCTTATTGACGATGAAACACAGAAATTTCATCGGAATTAAATAGAAAACGCACAATTCCGACTTATGTACAAGAAGACTGACTCTTCTTACTGTCTATGTTTTGAACCATTCCTGTGACACTAGTTATAGATTCCAATGCTTCACTTCAGGTGTACTGCATCCCTTGGACCTTGTTATTGATGATGAATCACGGAAACTGCATCGGAATTAACTAGAAAAAGCACAATGCCGACTTAAGTACAAGAAGACTGAATCCTCTTACTGTCTATGCTTTGAACCATTCCTGTGACGCTAGTTACAGATTCCGATGCTTCACTTCAGGTTTACTGTATCCCTCTGACCATCTTAATGAGGATGAAACACATAAATTGCATCGGAATTAAATAGAAAAGGCACAATGCCGACTTAAGTACAAGAAGACTGACTCTTCCTACTGTCTATGCTTTGAACCATTCCTGTGACACTAGTTGTAGATTCCGATGCTTCACTTCAGGTTTACTGTATCCTTCTGAACTTCTTATTGACGATGAAACACCGAAATGGCATCGGAATTAAATAGATAAGGCACAATGCCGACTTAAGTACAAGAATACTGACTCTTCTTACTGTCTATGGTTTGAACCATTCCTGTGACACTAGTTATAGATTCCAATGCTTCACTTCAGGTTTACTGTATCCCTCTGACCTTCTTACTGACGATGAAACACAGAAATTGCATCGGAATTAAATAGAAAAGGCACAATGCCGACTTAAGTTCAAGAAGACTGACTCTTCTTACTTACTATGTTTGGAACCATTCCTGTGACACTAGTTATAGATTCCGATGCTTCATTTCAGGTTTACTGTATCCCTTGGACCTTCTTATTTACTATGAAACACAGAAAGTGCAACGGAATTAAATAGAAAAGGCACAATGCCGAATTAAGTACAAGAAGACTGACTCTTCCTACTGTCTATGTTTTGAACCATTCCTGTGACACTAGTTACAGATTCCGATGCTTCACTTCAGGTTTACTGTATCCCTCTGACCTTCTTATTGACGATGAAACACAGAAATTGCACGGAATTAAATACAAAAGGCACAATGCCGACTTAAGTACAAGAAGACTGAATCTTCTTACTGTCGATGATTTGAACCATTCCTGCGACACTAGTTGTAGATTTCGATGATTCGCTTCAGGTTTACTGTTTCCTTGGACCTTCGTATTGACGATGAAACACAGAAATTGCATCGGAATAAAATAGAAAGGGCACAATGCCGACTTAAGTACAAGAAGACTGACTCTTCTTACTGACTATGTTTGGAACCATTCCTGTGACCCTAGTTATAGATTCCGATGCTTCACTTCAGGTTTATTGTATCACTCTGACCTTCTTATTGACGATTAAACACAGTTATTGCATCGGAATTAAATAGAAAATGCACAATGCCGACTTAAGTACAAGAGGACTGACTCTTCTTACTGAATATGTTTTGAACCATTCCTGTGACACTAGTTATAGATTCCGATGCTCTACTTCAGGTTTACTGTATCGCTCTGACCTTCTTACTGACGATGAAACACAGAAATGGCATCGGAATTAAATAGATAAGGCACAATGCCGACTTAAGTACAAGAATACTGACTCTTCCTACTGTCTATGGTTTGAACCATTCCTGTGACACTAGTTATAGATTCCAATGCTTCACTTCAGGTTTACTGTATCCCTCTGACCTTCTTATTGACGATGAAACACAGAAAATGCATCGGAATTAAATAGAAAGGCACAATGCCGACATAAGTACAAGAAGACTGACTCATCTTACAGACTATGTTTGGAACCATTCCTGCGACACTAGTTATAGATTCCGATGCTTCACTTCAGGTTTATTGTATCACTCTGACCTTCTTATTGACGATTAAACACAGTTATTGCATCGGAATTAAATAGAAAAGGCACAATGCCGACTTAAGTACAAGAGGACCGACTCTTCTTACTGAATATATTTTGAACCATTCCTGTTACACTAGTTATAGATTCCGATGCTCCACTTCAGGTTTACTGTATCGCTCTGACCTTCTTGCTGACGATGAAACACAGAAATTGCATCGGAATTAAATAGAAAAGGCACAATGCCGACTTAAGTACAAGAATACTGACTCTTCTTACTGTCTATGGTTTGAACCATTCCTGTGACACTAGTTATAGATTCCAATGCTTCACTTCAGGTTTACTGTATCCCTCTGACCATCTTAATGACGATGAAACACAGAAATTGCATCGGAATTAAATAGAAAAAGCACAATGCCGACTTAAGTACAAGAAGACTGACTCTTCCTACTGTCTATGCTTTGAACCATTCCTGTGACACTAGTTGTAGATTCCGATGCTTGACTTCAGGTTTACTGTATCCCTCTGACGTTCGTATTGACGATGAAACACAGAAATTGCATCGGAATTAAATACAAAAGTCACAATGGCGACTTAAGTACATGAAGGCTGACTCTTCTCACTGCCTGTCTTTTTAACCATTCCTGTGACGTTAGATACAGATTCCGATGCTTCACTTCAGGTTTACTGCATCCCTCTGACCTTCTTATTGACGATGAAACACAGAAATTGCATCGGAATTAAATACACAAGGCACAATGTCGACTTAAGTACAAGAAGACTGACTCTTCTTACTGACTATGTTTTGAACCATTCCTGTGACACTAGTTATAGATTCCGGAGATTCACTTCAGGTTTACTGTAACCCTTGGACCATCTTATTGACGTTGAAACACAGAAACTTTATCGGAATTAAATAGAAAAGGCACAATGCCGACTTAAGTACAAGAAGACTGACTCTTCATACTGACTATGATTGGAACCATTCCTGTGACACTAGTTACAGATTCCGATGCTTCACTTCAGGTTTACTGTATCCCTCTGACCATCTTATTGACGATGAAACACAGAAATTGCATCGGAATTAAATAGAAACGGCAAATTGCCGACTTAAGTACAAGAAGACTGACTCTTCTTTCTGACTATGTTTTGAACCATTCCTGTGACACTAGTTATAGATTCCGATGCTTGACTTCAGGTTTACTGTATCCCTCTGACCTTCTTACTGACGATGAAACACAGAAATTGCATCGGAATTAAATAGAAAAGGCACAATGCCGACTTAAGAACAAGAAGACTGATTCTTCTTACTGTCTATGATTTGAACCATTCCTGCGACACTAGTTATAGATTTCGATGATTCACTTCAGGTTTACTGTTTCCTTGGACCTTCGTATTGACGATGAAACACAGAAATTGCATCGGAATTAAATAGAAAAGGCACAATGCCGACTTAAGTACAAGAAGACAGACTCTTCTTACTGACTATGTTTGGAACCATTGCTGTGACACTAGTTATAGATTGCGATACTTCACTTCAGGTTAAATGTATCACTCTGACCTTCTTATTGCCGATGAAGCACAGAAATTGCATCGGAATTAAATACAAAAGGCACAATGCCGACTTAAGTACAAGAAAACTGACTCTTCTTACTGTCTATGTTTTGAACCATTCCAGTGACGCTAGTTAGAGATTCCGATGCTTCACTTCAGGTTTACTGTATCCCTCTGACCATCTTAATGACGATGAAACACAGAAATTGCATCGGAATTAAATAGAGAAGGCACAATGCCGACTTAAGTCCAAGAAGACTGACTCTTCCTACTGTCTATGCTTTGAAAAATTCCTGTGACACTAGTTGTAGATTCCGATGCTTCACTTCAGGTTTACGGTATCCCTCTGACTTTCTTATTGACGATGAAACACAGAAATTGAATCGGAATTAAATACAAAAGGCACAAAGCCGACTTAAGTACAAGAAGACTGACTCTTCTTACTGTCTATGTTTTGAACCATTCCTGTGACGTTAGGTACAGATTCCGATGCTTCACTTCAGGTTTACTGCATCCCTCTGACCTTCTTATTGACGATGAAACACAGAAATTGCATCGGAATTAAATTCAAAAGCACAATGTCGACTTAAGTACAAGAAGACTGACTCTTCGTACTGACTATGTTTTGAACCATTCCTGTGACACCAGATACAGATTCCGATGATTCACTTCAGGTTTACTGTAACCATTGGACCATCTTATTGACGATGAAACACAGAAATTGCATCGGAATTAAATAAAAAAGGCACAATGCCGACTTAAGTACAAGAAGACTGACTCTTCTTACTTACTATGTTTGGAACCATTCCTGTGACACTAGTTATAGATTCCGATGCTTCATTTCAGGTTTACTGTATCCCTTGGACCTTCTTATTTACTATGAAACACAGAAAGTGCAACGGAATTAAATAGAAAAGGCACAATGCCGAATTAAGTACAAGAAGACTGACTCTTCCTACTGTCTATGTTTTGAACCATTCCTGTGACACTAGTTACAGATTCCGATGCTTCACTTCAGGTTTACTGTATCCCTCTGACCTTCTTATTGACGATGAAACACAGAAATTGCACGGAATTAAATACAAAAGGCACAATGCCGACTTAAGTACAAGAAGACTGAATCTTCTTACTGTCTATGATTTGAACCATTCCTGCGACACTAGTTGTAGATTTCGATGATTCGCTTCAGGTTTACTGTTTCCTTGGACCTTCGTATTGACGATGAAACACAGAAATTGCATCGGAATAAAATAGAAAGGGCACAATGCCGACTTAAGTACAAGAAGACTGACTCTTCTTACTGACTATGTTTGGAACCATTCCTGTGACCCTAGTTATAGATTCCGATGCTTCACTTCAGGTTTATTGTATCACTCTGACCTTCTTATTGACGATTAAACACAGTTATTGCATCGGAATTAAATAGAAAATGCACAATGCCGACATAAGTACAAGAGGACTGACTCTTCTTACTGAATATGTTTTGAACCATTCCTGTGACACTAGTTATAGATTCCGATGCTCTACTTCAGGTTTACTGTATCGCTCTGACCTTCTCACTGACGATGAAACACAGAAAAGGCATCGGAATTAAATAGATAAGGCACAATGCCGACTTAAGTACAAGAATACTGACTCTTCCTACTGTCTATGGTTTGAACCATTCCTGTGACACTAGTTATAGATTCCAATGCTTCACTTCAGGTTTACTGTATCCCTCTGACCTTCTTACTGACGATGAAACACAGAAATTGCATCGGAATTAAATAGAAAAGGCACAATGCCGACTTAAGTACAAGAAGACTGACTCTTCTTACTTACTATGTTTGGAACCATTCCTGTGACACTAGTTACAGATTCCGATGCTTCATTTCAGGTTTACTGTATCCCTTGGACCTTCTTATTTACGATGAAACACAGAAAGTGCAACGGAATTAAATAGAAAAGGCACATGCCGAATTAAGTACAAGAAGACTGACTCTTCCTACTGTCTATGTTTTGAACCATTCCTGTGACACTAGTTACAGATTCCGATGCTTCACTTCAGGTTTACTGTATCCCTCTGACCTTCTTATTGACGATGAAACACCGAAATTGCATCGGAATAAAATACAAAAGGCACAATGCCGACTTAAGTAAAAGAAGACTGACAATTGTTACTGTCCATGCTTTGATCTATTCCTGTGACACTAGTTATAGATTCCGATGCTTCACTTCAGGTTTACAGTATCCCTAGGACCTTCTTATTGACGATGAAACACAGAAATTTCATCGGAATTAAATAGAAAACGCACAATTCCGACTTATGTACAAGAAGACTGACTCTTCTTACTGTCTATGTTTTGAACCATTCCTGTGACACTAGTTATAGATTCCAATGCTTCACTTCAGGTGTACTGCATCCCTTGGACCTTGTTATTGATGATGAATCACGGAAACTGCATCGGAATTAACTAGAAAAAGCACAATGCCGACTTAAGTACAAGAAGACTGAATCCTCTTACTGTCTATGCTTTGAACCATTCCTGTGACGCTAGTTACAGATTCCGATGCTTCACTTCAGGTTTACTGTATCCCTCTGACCTTCTTTTTGACGATGAAACACAGAAATTGCATCGGAATTAAATAGAACCGGCAAATTGCCGACTTAAGTACAAGAAGACTGACTCTTCTTTCTGACTATGTTTTGAACCATTCCTGTGACACTAGTTATAGATTCCGATGCTTCACTTCAGGTTTATTGTATCACTCTGACCTTCTTATTGACGATTATACACAGTTATTGCATCGGAATTAAATAGAAAAAGCTCAATGCCGACTTAAGTACAAGAAGACTGACACTTCCTACAGTCTATGCTTTGAACCATTCCTGTGACACTAGTTGTAGATTCCGATGCTTCACTTCACGTTTACTGTATCCCTCTGACGTTCTTATTGACGATGAAACACAGAAATTGCATCGGAATTAAATAGAAAAAGCACAATGCCGACTTAGGTACAAGAAGACTGACTCTTTATACTGACTATGATTGGAACCATTCCTGTGACACTAGTTACAGATTCCGATGCTTCACTTCAGGTTTACTGTATCCCTCTGACCTTCTTTTTGACGATGAAACAGAGAAATTGCATCGGAATTAAATAGAACCGGCAAATTGCCGACTTAAGTACAAGAAGACTGACTCTTCTTTCTGACTATGTTTTGAACCATTCCTGTGACACTAGTTATAGATTCCGATGCTTCACTTCAGGTTTATTGTATCACTCTGACCTTCTTATTGACGATTAAACACAGTTATTGCATCGGAATTAAATAGAAAAAGCTCAATGCCGACTTAAGTCCAAGAAGACTGACTCTTCCTACTGTCTATGCTTTGAACCATTCCTGTGACACTAGTTGTAGATTCCGATGCTTCACTTCAGGTTTACGGTATCCCTCTGACTTTCTTATTGACGATGAAACACAGAAATTGAATCGGAATTAAATACAAAAGGCACAAAGCCGACTTAAGTACAAGAAGACTGACTCTTCTTACTGTCTATGTTTTGAACCATTCCTGTGACGTTAGGTACAGATTCCGATGCTTCACTTCAGGTTTACTGCATCCCTCTGACCTTCTTATTGACGATGAAACACAGAAATTGCATCGGAATTAAATTCAAAAGGCACAATGTCGACTTAAGTACAAGAAGACTGACTCTTCGTACTGACTATGTTTTGAACCATTCCTGTGACACCAGATACAGATTCCGATGATTCACTTCAGGTTTACTGTAACCATTGGACCATCTTATTGACGATGAAACACAGAAATTGCATCGGAATTAAATAAAAAAGGCACAATGCCGACTTAAGTACAAGAATACTGACTCTTCTTACTGTCTATGGTTTGAACCATTCCTGTGACACTAGTTATAGATTCCAATGCTTCACTTCAGGTTTACTGTATCCCTCTGACCTTCTTACTGACGATGAAACACAGAAATTGCATCGGAATTAAATAGAAAAGGCACAATGCCGACTTAAGTACAAGAAGACTTACTCTTCTTACTTACTATGTTTGGAACCATTCCTGTGACACTAGTTATAGATTCCGATGCTTCATTTCAGGTTTACTGTATCCCTTGGACCTTCTTATTTACTATGAAACACAGAAAGTGCAACGGAATTAAATAGAAAAGGCACAATGCCGAATTAAGTACAAGAAGACTGACTCTTCCTACTGTCTATGTTTTGAACCATTCCTGTGACACTAGTTACAGATTCCGATGCTTCACTTCAGGTTTACTGTATCCCTCTGACCTTCTTATTGACGATGAAACACAGAAATTGCACGGAATTAAATACAAAAGGCACAATGCCGACTTAAGTACAAGAAGACTGAATCTTCTTACTGTCTATGATTTGAACCATTCCTGCGACACTAGTTGTAGATTTCGATGATTCGCTTCAGGTTTACTGTTTCCTTGGACCTTCGTATTGACGATGAAACACAGAAATTTCATCGGAATTAAATAGAAAACGCACAATTCCGACTTATGTACAAGAAGACTGACTCTTCTTACTTACTATGTTTGGAACCATTCCTGTGACCCTAGTTATAGATTCCGATGCTTCACTTCAGGTTTATTGTATCACTCTGACCTTCTTATTGACGATTAAACACAGTTATTGCATCGGAATTAAATAGAAAATGCACAATGCCGACTTAAGTACAAGAGGACTGACTCTTCTTACTGAATATGTTTTGAACCATTCCTGTGACACTAGTTATAGATTCCGATGCTCTACTTCAGGTTTACTGTATCGCTCTGACCTTCTTACTGACGATGAAACACAGAAAAGGCATCGGAATTAAATAGATAAGGCACAATGCCGACTTAAGTACAAGAATACTGACTCTTCCTACTGTCTATGGTTTGAACCATTCCTGTGACACTAGTTATAGATTCCAATGCTTCACTTCAGGTTTACTGTATCCCTCTGACCTTCTTATTGACGATGAAATTCAGAAATTCCATCGGAATTAAATAGAAAAGGCACAATGCCGACTTAAGTACAAGAAGACTGACTCTTCTTACTGTCTATGTTTTGAACCGTTCCTGTGACGCTAGTTACAGATTCCGATGCTTCACTTTAGGTTTACTGTAACCCTCTGACCATCTTAATGACGATGAAACACAGAAATTGCATCGGAATTATATAGAAAAAGGTCAATGCCGACTTAAGTACAAGAAGACTGACACTTCCTACAGTCTATGCTTTGAACAATTCCTGTGACACTAGTTGTAGATTCCGGTGCTTCACTTCAGGTTTACTGTATCCCTCTGACGTTCATATTGACGATGAAACACAGAAATTGCATCGGAATTAAATACAAAAGTCACAATGGCGACTTAAGTACAAGTAGACAGACTCTTCTCACTGTCTGTGATTTTAACCATTCCTGTGACGTTAGATACAGATTCCGATGCTTCACTTCAGGTTTACTGCATCCCTCTGACCTTCTTATTGACGATGAAATACAGAAATTGTATCGGAATTAAAAAAAAAGGCACAATGTCGACTTAAGTACAAGAAGACTGACTCTTCTTTCTGACTATGTTTTGAACCATTCCTGTGACACTAGTTATAGATTCCGATGCTTGACTTCAGGTTTACTGTATCCCTCTGACCTTCTTACTGACGATGAAACACAGAAATTGCATCGGAATTAAATAGAAAAGGCACAATGCCGACTTAAGTACAAGAAGACTGACTCTTCTTACTTACTATGTTTGGAACCATTCCTGTGACACTAGTTACAGATTCCGATGCTTCATTTCAGGTTTACTGTATCCCTTGGACCTTCTTATTTACGATGAAACACAGAAAGTGCAACGGAATTAAATAGAAAAGGCACATGCCGAATTAAGTACAAGAAGACTGACTCTTCCTACTGTCTATGTTTTGAACCATTCCTGTGACACTAGTTACAGATTCCGATGCTTCACTTCAGGTTTACTGTATCCCTCTGACCTTCTTATTGACGATGAAACACCGAAATTGCATCGGAATAAAATACAAAAGGCACAATGCCGACTTAAGTAAAAGAAGACTGACAATTGTTACTGTCCATGCTTTGATCTATTCCTGTGACACTAGTTATAGATTCCGATGCTTCACTTCAGGTTTACAGTATCCCTAGGACCTTCTTATTGACGATGAAACACAGAAATTTCATCGGAATTAAATAGAAAACGCACAATTCCGACTTATGTACAAGAAGACTGACTCTTCTTACTGTCTATGTTTTGAACCATTCCTGTGACACTAGTTATAGATTCCAATGCTTCACTTCAGGTGTACTGCATCCCTTGGACCTTGTTATTGATGATGAATCACGGAAACTGCATCGGAATTAACTAGAAAAAGCACAATGCCGACTTAAGTACAAGAAGACTGAATCCTCTTACTGTCTATGCTTTGAACCATTCCTGTGACGCTAGTTACAGATTCCGATGCTTCACTTCAGGTTTACTGTATCCCTCTGACCTTCTTTTTGACGATGAAACACAGAAATTGCATCGGAATTAAATAGAACCGGCAAATTGCCGACTTAAGTACAAGAAGACTGACTCTTCTTTCTGACTATGTTTTGAACCATTCCTGTGACACTAGTTATAGATTCCGATGCTTCACTTCAGGTTTATTGTATCACTCTGACCTTCTTATTGACGATTAAACACAGTTATTGCATCGGAATTAAATAGAAAAAGCTCAATGCCGACTTAAGTACAAGAAGACTGACACTTCCTACAGTCTATGCTTTGAACCATTCCTGTGACACTAGTTGTAGATTCCGATGCTTCACTTCACGTTTACTGTATCCCTCTGACGTTCTTATTGACGATGAAACACAGAAATTGCATCGGAATTAAATAGAAAAAGCACAATGCCGACTTAGGTACAAGAAGACTGACTCTTTATACTGACTATGATTGGAACCATTCCTGTGACACTAGTTACAGATTCCGATGCTTCACTTCAGGTTTACTGTATCCCTCTGACCTTCTTTTTGACGATGAAACAGAGAAATTGCATCGGAATTAAATAGAACCGGCAAATTGCCGACTTAAGTACAAGAAGACTGACTCTTCTTTCTGACTATGTTTTGAACCATTCCTGTGACACTAGTTATAGATTCCGATGCTTCACTTCAGGTTTATTGTATCACTCTGACCTTCTTATTGACGATTAAACACAGTTATTGCATCGGAATTAAATAGAAAAAGCTCAATGCCGACTTAAGTCCAAGAAGACTGACTCCTCCTACTGTCTATGCTTTGAACCATTCCTGTGACACTAGTTGTAGATTCCGATGCTTCACTTCAGGTTTACGGTATCCCTCTGACTTTCTTATTGACGATGAAACACAGAAATTGAATCGGAATTAAATACAAAAGGCACAAAGCCGACTTAAGTACAAGAAGACTGACTCTTCTTACTGTCTATGTTTTGAACCATTCCTGTGACGTTAGGTACAGATTCCGATGCTTCACTTCAGGTTTACTGCATCCCTCTGACCTTCTTATTGACGATGAAACACAGAAATTGCATCGGAATTAAATTCAAAAGGCACAATGTCGACTTAAGTACAAGAAGACTGACTCTTCGTACTGACTATGTTTTGAACCATTCCTGTGACACCAGATACAGATTCCGATGATTCACTTCAGGTGTACTGTAACCATTGGACCATCTTATTGACGATGAAACACAGAAATTGCATCGGAATTAAATAAAAAAGGCACAATGCCGACTTAAGTACAAGAATACTGACTCTTCTTACTGACTATGTTTGGAACCATTCCTGTGACACTAGTTACAGATTCCGATGCTACACTTCAGGTTTACTGTATCCCTCTGACATTCTTATTGACGAAGAAACACAGAAATTGCATCGGAATGAAATAGAAGCGGCGCAATGCCGACTTAAGTACAAGAATACTGACTCTTCTTACTGTCTATGGTTTGAACCATTCCTGTGACACTAGTTATAGATTCCAATGCTTCACTTCAGGTTTACTGTATCCCTCTGACCTTCTTACTGACGATGAAACACAGAAATTGCATCGGAATTAAATAGAAAAGGCACAATGCCGACTTAAGTACAAGAAGACTGACTCTTCTACTTACT